>NC_069789.1:41810384-42113415 GCF_027406575.1 Nycticebus coucang
GCTGGAACATGTTCTTCTTAGTAAAGTATCTCAAGAATGGAAGAAAAAGTATCCAATGTACTTAGCCCTACTATGAAACTAATTTATGGCTTTCACATGAAAGCTGTAACCCAGTTATAACCTAAGAATAGGGGGAAGGGGGAGAGGGAAGGGAGGGAGGAAGGAGGATGGTTGGAGGGAGGGTGATTGGTGGGAATACACCTGTAGTGCATCTTACAAGGGTACATGTGAAACTTAGTAAATATAAAATATAAATGTCTTAACACAATAACTAAGAAAATGCCAGGAAGGCTATATTAACCAGTGTGATGAAAATGTGTCAAACGGTCTATAAAACCAATGTATGGTGCCCCATGATCGCATTAATGTACACAGCTATGATTTAATAATAATAAAAAAAAATCACACTGTAGGTGTAGACAATGAACCAATGGAATAGAACAGAAGGCCCAGAAATACGTCTATGTATATGTGGAACTTTAATGAGGGCAGAGGTGGCCTGGCATTTCTGTGGAGAAAAGAGGGATTATTTAATAAAAGGAACTGGAAAAATTGGTCATCCATTTGAAAAAAAAAAAAAAAATGAATTGGATCCCACCCTTACACCATACCCAGAAATCAACTCCAGATGGATTAGGGACTTGAATGTCAAAAGCAAACTTTAAAATACTTAGTAGAAAAATATAGGTGGCTATCTTTTCCAATATTGGGGTGAGGAAGGATTTCTTAACCAGGCACAAAAGTACAGACCATAAAAGAAAAGATTTATGATTTTGACTTTTTAAAATTAAGAAATTCTATTCATCAGAATAATTCTTAAAGAAGGTGAAAAAGGAAGCCACCACCTGAGCAAAATTTATTTGCATTTTGTAACTAATAAAAGTTTAGTATCAAGGGTATGTAAACACTTCTATAAAATACTAAGGAATAGTCAAACAGCTCCATAGACAGACATACAAACAGACCCAAATGCAGCAATCGATATTTTACAGAAGGAGAAACATACACAGCTAAAACCATATGGAAGGATGTTGAGTTTTATAGCAGTATATATTAAACACTAGCAAATCATGACTGTAATGAATATCACTTTATTGACAAGAAGTAAGAATTTAAACTATATAAAAATTGTTAATTTAAACTGATTAACCGATTGGAAATCTACTTGACATTATCTTTTAAAGAAGGGGGAGAGGGAAGGGAGGGAGGAAGGAGGATGGGCGGAGGGAGGGTGATTGGTGGGATTACACCTGTGGTGCATCTTACAAGGGTACATGTGAAACTTAGTAAATATAGACCCTACAATTTTCCTGGTGCACATACAAAGGAAATTCTTACCTTTGTGCACCTGGAGAAACATATAAGCATGCTCATAATAGCACTTTTTGTAATAACAAGAGCAGATAGCAAATGCCCATCAACAGGGAAACAGATACATAAATTGCAGTATATCTGGAATGTGTTATAGCAATGAAAATAAATGAGCTTCAGTTATAGGCAACTCTATGATACCGAGTGATGACCAGTTCTCAGATGACTACGTGATGTTCTTCACAGTGTTCAAAGATTACTAAAACTGAGCCAGAACACTTTTTAAAAAACATACATATGTGGTAAAATTATTTTTAAAAACAAGCAAGGAAAGAATATAACACAAAATTCAGCGTGTCAGGGTGATGCAGCAGCATGGTGGGACTGGGAGAATAGTAAAGCTAGATACAAGTATTATGCATCTTCTAATTCTTAAGTTGGGAGGTTGGCTTTTATTACTAACAAATTAATAAGTCAAGGGACACAAATAGGTCAAAGAAGAAATAAAATAGAGTCACGCATAGACCAATGATGACAGGATATTATAAATCAAGTCTTCTCATCTGTAAAATGGGATTAATAACAGTACTTGCCCCCTAGGGTTGTTAGGAGAGTTAATTCTTAGAAAATTACCAGGTAGTTTTATAAGTTTTATATTAGTATTTGTGAAAGATAAATATATATATATATGTAGAGAGAGAGCAATAAGAAGAGGGGGGAGGGAGGAAGAGGAAAGGAATAAAGGAATAAAAGAAGTAAGGAAAAAAAGAAAGAATTATGAATGATCCAATTCTGTTCACTTGAAGTTCATTATTAAAATGTTAGCCTAATACAAAGAGGGACCAAATGAGGGTGAGCCTAATCAAGGCAAATCCACAAGTGGGATTAAAATTTGAAAGAATTTTTCTTAAATGTAAAAAAGTGTTGCCAAATTATAAATATACCAGAGGATTGCTTTACTAGTTCATGGGTTAAGGTTCCAGCTTCTATTTTCAGAGTGGAACTTAGTTGCCATGATAATAGAGGTGACATTTGTTTGATTTTCCTCTCTTGGGTTGTGGAAGAAACCTATAAACTCCTCTATAAATAGCCAAGTAGAGGCCGAAAGGTTTCCTGTAACTTATAGCCTAAAGCTAGTAACCTCTGATGGCAGTCTGAGTGGTGGTTGAATCAGCAGTGTGGCAGCATTTGCTGGGGGAATTCCGCCTCCTCCAAGAGGCTGGATTGGGCATCAGTGTCTTTCTTATATTTTGTTTACCTCAGTCCTCAATAGTAGTACCTTAAAAGCCAATAAAGATGAAACATTCCACTTGGAGTCCTTGAGCTTAGTTCCTCTGGCCAAGGAAAACAGTGTCCAGTTGTTCAAGAAGAATATATTGGGTTAACAGAGCAGCACAATCAAATTCTCAGCTATGATCAATGAACAAGACCACACCTTCTTCTGAGCAAAGTATAGACTTTAATGAATTCAAATGCCTTTGCGAAATGCACAGTAACCTTTCCATCTTATTCAGTTTAAAGTGGGATGGGGAGGGAGGATACCTGTGGCGCAGGCATGAGTTAAATTGGTAATAAGGTTTGGGCTACGTACAAAAACGGATCACTCAGATCACAAGATAAAATAAGTAGAAATTTTCAGCTACCAGTTATCTTTCATTTATCTTCCAACTTCACATTATTACTCCCCGTTGTCCCAATACTTCTTGGTTAGCCATGGGGTAGAAATAAAAAGGATTGAATGTCAGAATGGGTGGGTGACTCTTTGCCCACCTCTTGGTTAATTTGTTATTTACATTACAGTCCTGTTCAGCAGACCATAAAGGCTGTCCATTGCTTACCAAAACCAAAACATAACAAAACATTATCTTAAGGCTTTATCCTGCAATAAACGAAGTTCCAAGTCTCAATAGAAAACAAACACCCAAATAATTTACTTTTACCTTTTTTCTCCAACAATTACAGTCCACTTATTTTTATACATAAGGAACACCAAGAAAAATACACAGAATCTAGTTCCTTTGTGCAGGCAATGAGAACTGACAACGCTTACCCGAGTTTGAGCCCCTCCACAGGCACCAGTTCCATTTGATCCAGGAATACTCTTTCTCATCTTGGTCCTTTCCAGCAACCCAATTTCTTGTGGAAAGACCAACTAATGGTTACAAATGGAAACTTGTTATTAAAAAAAAAATCTAGTACAGGGTCAGGATTTCCCAAGAATCAAAAATAAAGTAGAACATGAGTCAGGGATAAAGTCATTTCAAATTCATGTACAAAACTGAAAGTCCTTGATTTACTTTTTAATTGCAGGAGTTTTTTGTTTGTTCTGTTTTTCCTTTTCAGGACATGGTCAAAGAAGCATATTATGATTTGTATAAGAAGCATGTTCCCATCTGGACCTTTAACAAATTCAGATTGTTTTGTAAGTTAATTTTAGTTTGCCCATTATCAAAAACCAGTTTAAAAAAAAGTCAGCAAGTGGATAATCCTGACTGCATTTTCTACTGTGTTTGGGATTCCAATTTTTAAGAGAGTGAAATTTTGGAGGAAAGGTTGGGACCACTCCAGGGGCTCAGTTTAGCATCATCAAATCTTCTTCTGCTCCCTGCTTGCACATTACATATCTGCTTTACCAATCAGAGGGAAATTCATCAAGTAGGATTTAGGGGAGATATTTATGGCGGCTGTAAGCACAAGGATTTTGCCTGGTGAGATGTCAGCTATTCTCTTTAGGAGATTAAAGGCCGCAGCTGGTGAGATAATAGAACAGGAACCGTTTTAGAATTCCAAAACAGAAGACCTTGTTGAAGAAGAGGGATTTTAAAGAGCATTTGCTTTCATTTTTGTCTTTCTATGGTGAACAGGTGTGGGAGTCAATTTGAGAAGGCTGCTTAGATGATTGTGGGACAAGGGCATAGAGGTAAATATTTTTAATGGTTGGGGACAGATTGAGATTTTCAAACTTCAAACCAGTGTGCAGTGTGAGCCCTTTCTATGTGCTCACACAAAGGAAATAGGAAACAGGTCAAGGCAAAACAGGCTGTGGCTGTGTGGATTTTTAAGTTTTTTTTTTTTTCTTATTAAATCATAACTGTGTATGTTACTGCATTTATGGGGTATAATGTGCTGACTTTATATATAATTTGGAATGCTTACACCAAACTGGTTAACATAGCCTTCGCCTCACTTACTTGTTGTGTGCGGATTTTTAATTTATGACATCCTTCCGGCTACACAAAATAGAAAGCAGGTATGGGCCCCATGTCTGAAATAAGCATGCAAATGCAGTTTTAAATTCATTGTACCTAATGGTAAAAGGTCTCTGGGACAGGCATGGGGTTAATGTCATTTCATTGTAATGATGATGAAAAAATGGATTCCTGGCTAAGATCATCACCTGTGTGGAGTTTGCACTTTGTACCCAAGTTTAGTTTCCTCCCACATCCCAGAGCTGGCCCCCTCAGGTTCATTAGCAATCTGCATAGGCCCATCAAGAGCTGGTATGAGCGAGTGTGAGAGCACCCCATGATCCGATGGCTCCCCTCCAAGGCTAGCTGCTGTCTCGGCCCCAGGCTGCCAGGAGAGGCTTCCTGGACACCGCCACCCTGAAATGGAATAAACGGGCAAATAATTCTCTGGCTTCTTTTTATTAACCTTTCTGAAGTGTATGTATATACTACCTTTATTCAATGTTCAATGTTAAAAGCAATAGGGTCTTTATTTAGAAGTTTGATGATGTTTTTGAGATCAGAAATATGCTCATTATACATTGTTTTGTTTAAAATCACAATTTCTAAGAACTTATCATCCATAAGTAAGGGCTTTCTGTATTTCTGGACTAAGTATCCTATATTGTAATATCTACTGGAAGATAAGATAAAGTAAGGTGGTAAAATGATTTTGAAAAAATTAGAGTCATCATGCTGGGTTATAAGAATTATTAAACTGAGAACATGTTAATGCATTATAAAAAGTAAAGCTTAGTAGGTGTTTTAGAAGAACAGTAAGGGATAGTAGGGGGACCACACCTAGGGAGCACATTGCAAGTTCAAGTTGGATCTATCATGTGTAGAACACAAATGTCCTAATGCTATAATTGGGTAAATGAGGTGAAAGCTATGTTGATTAGTATGATGTAAGCACTCTAATTTGTAAAAATAATCAACACATTGAAAATGGCATAAATGTATTTATGATCTATGTACAAAAGACAATAAAAAAAGAAATCTATTTAAAATAAATAAAGAAGTTACTATTAGCATTGTTATCATCGTTACCATTAAAATCCTTAAGTACTGAGGCCTTTTCTTTTTACCCTAGTAATCTTGTGACCCTGTATAATATCTTACACATAGAAAACCCTCAAATAATATTTGTTAAATTGATGAATAAAAAGCAGGTAGAGTTTTTTAAGTGGCTGCAAAATGCCTGATCCATAAGAGAAAAAAAAAAAATAAGAGAATAATCCTGCTTCAGGAATAAAGTATTGATCATGTAGGCGTTAAATTTTCTGTTTGTTCAGTTTTTCAGAGCAGACTCTTAGGGAAATTGCCTAGCATTATTTTAAAGAATTCTCCTCAGGCCCCATTAAGCAGGCTTTTCTGCAGACAGGATAGAAATCTTTTACAGCTGGTTGGTGTTTAGTTCTCTAAATTCCTGACCAAAGGAAGAAAATGACTAGGATGTAGGATATCTGACTTATAGATTGCTCATTCTCTGCATGAGTCAATCTTTGAAGTCCAGAGATAAAATCACCATTAATCATAATACTTTCCTATAGTCAGATATCCCAAGGCTCTTCCAAAATTACCATGTAGACTGGCAATGGGAGAGATGGGCCCAGCTGTGGTTGCCTTTATGACACAGAGCTCCTTCCCTCTGGCTCATGGTATGAATGGGAAGAAAGGAAAACAGAAATAAAAGTCAGCTAACTGTGGTTGAGTCAAGCCAGCCCACAGCACTCAAATATTGAGCAGCATCTGACTCTGATGAAGCTTCTGGAAATGCAGGGTTGTTTTATCCCGGGATGCATTTTCACTAAGAGAAGTACTGACGTGAACGAAACAAAGAATCTGGACAATGAACATTCTCATCATACTGATCAAAGGTTGGGGATTTGGTCCATATGAGTATGAGAACGCATTAATATCTCACCTGTGGCTGAGGCACATGTATATTTCCCAATGCTAAATTCTTTTCCTGCAAAGTCAGGTGTATAAGGAGAACTAAGGGGGAAAGAAGCTTTTGTTTTTCCCCTGTGCAAATAAGGATCTAAATTGATTCAATTCAGTTTCAAAAACATTATTTACTTTGTGTCTCTTAAGTAAACAGAATATTATTCTGAAAAAGTGAAGAAGGTAGGAACTGAAGTAACATAGGAAGTTAGGAAGGAAGGGAGGGAAGAAGGAAAGGGAAGTGACCTGTTTAATGTGCACATTATTACTTTCAGCTCTTCACAGCAGTCTTGGGAGACACATGTTGTTTTATCCCTTTACAGATGAGGAAACTAAAACTCGGGAATGTTATTACTTGTAAACTGAGGAAAATATTGTTTATTTAATTTAGGTTTTTCATGCCTGAATTCTTCCCTGTATTTTTGGAATCCCTTTCTTTTTGATTCTTAGCAATAAGAATGAGATAGGTAAAACTCTTGGGATTAAAACAGAAAATGCTTGCTCGCTTACCCCAGCCTCCCTGAAGCTATGGCAAAGGCTCTAATAACAACAAGGTTCTGCCCAAGATTTTTTCTCAGAAGTTCTCCGAGTGGAGAGTTATGCTTATCCTCTCTGGCAGTGGCCCTTGTCTCTCTGTCTCTGTCTCTCCCTTGCAGGGGTCCTCAAACTACGGCCTGTGGGCCACATGCGGCGGTGTGATTGTATTTGTTCCCATTTTGTTTTTTTTACTTCAAAATAAGATATGTGCAGTGTGCATAGGAATTTGTTCATAGTTTTTTTTTTTTTAACTATAGTCGGACCCTCCAACGGTCTGAGGGACAGTGAACTGGCCCCTGTTTAAAAAGTTTGAGGACCCCTATCTGTCACTTAATTTTAGGCTGTTCCTGGAAGTTGGATTTTTATGCTTTGATTCCCCAGCCCTTCTAATTCTTTGTTAGCTATTCAATATATTTTTCGAAAAAGCTCTTTTATGGACCATTTTAACACATGCAAAAATATAGAGAATAGTGTAATATAGTGTAATACTCCCCTATGTATCAATTACCTTTGAAATAGCTATTACCCCAAAGACAGTCTTGCTTCATCTGCACTCCTATCCATTTCTACCCTCACTTGGATTATCTCAAACAAATTGCAGACCTCATATATTTTATCTGTAAAATACTCATTCTTTATCTCTAAAATATAAATATTCTTTTTATCAATGAGCACAATATCATTCTTAATAGTAATAATTCCTTAATATCATCAAATATCTATATTAAAATTTTACTGTCTTGTAATTTTGAAAAGTTTTTTTAACGTGTTCAAATCAGAATTGAAATAAGTTTCATAAATTGAAATTAGTTTATATATATATATATTTGTTTGTTTGTTTTTTCTTTGACATGGAGTCTGGACTTTTTTGCCCAGGCTAGAGTGCTATGGCATCAGCCTAGCTCACAGCAACCTCAAACTCCTGGACTCAAGTGATCCTCCTGTTCCAGCCCCCTGAGTAGCTGACATTACAGGAACCTGCCACAAAGCCTGGCTAATTTTTTTTACTATTTTTAGTAGAGATGGGGATGCATTTTTGCTCAAGCTGGTCTGGAACTCCTGAGCTCAAGGGATCCTCCTACCTACGTTAGCCTCCCAGAGTGCTAGGATGACAGATGTGAGCCACCACACCCAGCCTGGTTGATTTGCTGTTTAAATCTCTTTAAAGGTATAGATTCAATTTCTGTCTTACTTTTCTTTCTTTTTTTTTTTTCTTTGCAGTGTAGTCACAGAAATCCAGTTGTTTCTTGTAGCATTTCCCACAGTCGAGACTTGCTGACTGGGTCCTGGTGGTATCTTGTGTCATGTTCTTTGTAAGTTATTATCAGTTACATCTAGCAGCTCTCTCAGATTCACTTCTGGTGTATTTGGCAAGTCTACTTCATCGATGGTGCTGTGAACTTCTATTAAGGCATATAAGTAGAATTGTCTCTACTTTTGTGATGTCTGCAGCAATTGATGGTCGTTATTTTAGATACAGTAGAACCTTCATAGTTGAACACCTCCCTACACTGACCGCCTCCAATTTTTACAGACTGCACATGCACCACATGCACAGATCAGTACAGTAGGCCTAGTTCTTCATGTTGACCACCTCCATTGACAGCTGTTACAGTCCCTTAGGTGGTCAGCTTAAGAGGTTCTACTGTATATTAGTTCATTAGGAGTAGTAAAAATCCATATTATAATTCTATCATTCCATTTAAATTAATTTCCTGGAATCCTTCTACAAAAAGGAAATTCTTATAAATTATTTGGGTGTCTTGAGGTACCTGTCATATAGAATAGTTAGAATAAATGCTTAATCCTTTCCCTTTATTTAATAGTTTTTAAAATAAAGAACTCCCTGGTCAAAAGTGGCCAATTTTTTTTTTCTATTTCTATAGTGAAAAAAAATTATTTCTATATTTCTATATGAACTAGAAAATTTAAATACATTTGATGTATGATTTCAATCTATTGAATTTTTCTTTACTGATATTTAAGTTGACTCATTTGTGGACAGCAGATGTGTTGGCGCAGGACCGCTCTGTGGTCTTAAATGGTGTCTTTCCTCTGTAGTATTGCTAGGTCTGTCTGGACGTTCCCTGGTCCCCAGTTCTCAGTGTCAAGAATGAGTAGTAGTACAAAGTGTATCCCTGACTGAGTGATCACAGGTACAGAGCAATCTCACAGAAACAGTTTGTTACAGGAAAAAGAAAGAAGCTATATGAAACGAAAGTGAAAAGGAAGCTACGCAAAATAACACCAAGTGAAAATACATGCCAGAGAGAGAGGACTGGGTCAGTCTCCATGAGTGGAGAAAGACTTTGCAGTCTTTTATGTGCTGCTTTTTATGTGCTCACTTGTTTGCACCACCTTTCTCCTGCAGGTTGATTGTCATTTCCTGCCTTTGGGGTGATTGACAGGTTAGGGTTATATAACAGATTACATAACAAGTTACATAACAGGTTGGCTGCATGACAGTTTCCCTTTCTAGGCATATGTCCTTCCCAGAATCCTTCAGGAAGCTCCACCCAGGCTATGCTAATGAAATGGTAATGAGGGTGGCACCTGTGGCTCAGTGGGTAGGGCGCCGGCCCCATATACCAAGGGTGGTGGGTTCGAACCCGACCCGGCCAAACTGCAATAAAAATAGCCTGGCACTGCAGCAGGCGCCTGTAGACCCAGCTACTCAGGAGGCTGAGGCAAGAGAATTGCCTAAGCCCAGGAGTTGGAGGTTACTGTGATCTGTGATGTCACAGCACTCTCCTGAGGGCGATAAAGTGAGACTCTGTCTGTAAAAAAAAAAAAAAAAAATTAAATGGTAATGAACTCTAGGTCAGTTAAAGGTTACTAGGAACTTCTCACTATGTATGCTCCCACCAGATAACAGTTCCCACTTGGAATTTGGTTCCTAGTTACAATTTGGTTTTTCTCTTTGTGCTCTTAGACACTTCCTTTCCATCTGTTTATTCTCTGCCAGACCTAACAGGACAATAAGGTGTACATTTGTTTTCCCAGATCTGGTATTAGTCATTTCTTCATGGTATTTAGAGAATACTCATTGATTCTTAGTTGCCTTGTGATTTTAGACATTTTCGGTGGGCAGAGATAGTAAATATGTTTTTAAATGATAGAATTATCATGAAGTCATACTAATACTTCCAAATCAAATTTAGAATTATAGCATTTTTCCTTACTCTAATCTATATTACATATGTTTTTCCTTTTTCCTATGCTGAAAATTCTCAATTCCCAGTGGATGTATCTTAGAATAATACTACTAACAGCACTACCAATAATTTGATTACTAGAACGAGTTTGTATGTGTATGTGTTTGAAATTCTTTGTATCCTTAGGGAAAATCCCACTAAGGACATACATAGTCAGTTTTGGCTTTTAAAGACTAGTTTTTCTATGTGTGGTTATGCAAAAAACAAATACCTAGTTGGGCTTACCTGTTTTAGTTTTCTTTTGTTCTCAGGGATTGCTTTCTCAAAATTTGATTTTGTTATATAATTATGAAAAATATTTGATGATTCCATAAGAGCCACAGGGCCCTGAGATATAATAGGAATGCTTCTCCCAACAGCAAGGAAGGCTCATACTACCGGAGCCTGCTGTTCCTTCTGTCACGTTAATTTCTTTAAGTGAACAAGTTATTTACTAAATAGCCACTATTTAGTAGTGTCTAAATCTAGGAGTATCCACTGTTCTGACCATTGTGATCTATCCAACACAATGGTCAAAAAACAATGATAGTGCATTGAATATTTCCTTAAAAAGTGTTGTTCACAAAACAATATAAACTAAGTACTATGTTTGGTAGTTAGGTATGGAAGGTAATTTGTTGTAGGAGAGTAGGAATATAAGGAAGCATTCTGTCTGCTGAGGTTGAGAAGAAGTAGAAATTGAAACAGAGTGATTTGTTCATTTAGGAGGTTTTGAACACCTGCACACTGGTTATAAAAAGAAGAACGCTCTTGTGAACTGGTGGGAGGTTGACCTCAGTCCCATGTTAGCTGTGCTCTGTTGGAGATATGTGCAAGGTATAAAGAAGGCGCCCACATTTATATCCATGTTTAATATTAGAAGTGTTTTGTTCCTTTTTTAGAAGTTTAGGGATACAAATTCCCAGTAGGTAAACCTCAAGGAAGTCAAAAGAGTACTCAGAGTGCCACTAATGTCCAGTCTGAGTCTTGAAGGAGTGGGAGTTTATCAAGTGGGTGTGCAGGATGGGGTGGGACTGGATAGGGATGGGGTGAAGAACAGAAATGAGTGTGAAGGTAAAATAGAGTTTGAAGGAGTTTGAGAACAAAAAGAAATAAAACTGGAGGGGTGCAAGGTGAGGGATCTTCATGCCAGGTATGCAAGGGAGAATATGAAAAAAAAATAGGTTGCATGGGGCTTAGCCTTCTGTGTAAAGGAATAAAAATTGCAAAATATAAATTAAATAATAACCCCTGACATACTAATGTCCTACATCATTATTATTTAATTTTTGATGAATATGTAATCGACAGTGGCTTAAAACACTTCCCTTTTTAGTTTCTTCGTCTCTTAGTTACTCAATAACCTGGAAACAGCACTTGACTTGAGTAAATGCCATTAAAAATGATCCTCATGATTTTCTGGTGTTGTGAACAATCCTTTTTGTAGTGTGAATAACTTCACCCTGTAAGTTTTTTATTTGCAAATAAGACATTTCGATGAAAGGTCAGAAATCTGCTCGTAATTGTTATGTGAGAATTCTGGGAAAATTCCTAAATAGGTCCTGATGGTAACCTGGTAAGGCTATGTGACCATGTTTCCTCTTTAATACAGAACAACTGAGAGTAATGCATTTTTTAGTCCTTCATGTTAGTTATTTGCATGTTAAATAAGAGAAATAAAAATATACACAGGCACTTAAAAGATATATTCCTTTTTAATGGGTAAAGATTGTGAGTCCCATCCCTTTCCCAAAACCCTGTCTTGAGAAAAATAATGAGAAGAGTCAGATACTCCTTCAGTTTGGTAGAATGACAGTCTGGGAATTCTCAAAGACACCTAGCTGAGGCGTGGTTCCCACTGGGTGTCTGCTATGGGGGTGTGACCACCAAAGTCTCAAATCTTCAGATGAGAACTGAACATTGCTGATGGATAATATTGTTTGTCATGGTATTTCATAAAAAAGAAAGGGTAAATAAAATCTGATAAGCCTTTGCTTCTTGCTATCATAGGGCTCTGTCATTTCTGTTTTTTTCTTACTACAGTGAAAAGAACCAAAATGTCTTCTGGCCTAGGAAGAGAAGTGACTCTTCAAGTATTGCACACCCTGAAAACAATCAGGTAAACAATTGTACTAACAGGAGCACCGGGAAGTACATACCTAACATCTACAAAACATTTGCCCAAACTCTTTTTTTAGGAGAGATACCTGGCAACAACAAATAAAAATTTCTATTTAATATTTCTTCTATTGCCATTTGGTACGGCAATGCAAGGAGAGGTGGCATCAGATTTAGGGAATCTACAATTGGGTCTATTGCAAGAGACAGTGTAAGCCTTAATTGGGATGGATATTGGCTTTGGAGATAAGGGTGAGGTGACAGTTTAAGAACCATTTAAGAGGGATGGAGTGGGGTGGAAACAGAGAAGGAAGAGAAGATATCCTGGCTAATAAACCTCTAGGGCAGGATTATGAGGAAGATATAGAAAGATGCTGTGAGGAGGAGAGAACCCCAGAAGCTAAAGGTGACATTCTCACTGGTAGCTCATCTAGGCCTGGCTGGAGTTTTTCTAACCAGAGTGTTGACACTTCTAATCTCTTCCCAGAGAGAGAAGTACTTAGCAATTCAGAGCATGTGAATGGGAGGATGAGAAGCAAATACAATTAGTGGGGAGGACAACGCGAAATGCCCAGCCCACACTGCGTGAAGTGGTCAGAGAGATGGCTCACAGCACTCCACACCTGCCTGACTTTCCCCCTGGATGCCTCAGTTAATTCTGTATATCTAATTTCTCAAGAAAATAGTGGAGCAAATTTCCCAATTGCAAACTAATCCCTGATTTTTTTTTTTTGAAGTACCAATTGAAGGATGCTAGAAAAACTATTCTTTAAAAGTTGCAAGCTGTTGTTTTGACTCCTTAGATGTCATTTCATTTTTCAGGAATGGCTGTTCTTTTATGGAGGAAGAGCCACAAATGGGATACAAAAATCAGAATGAATTCAATCCTCTTTATAATAATAAAATGCACTGTTCATCTGAATGTATGTGGTTTAATATGAAATTATAACACCCTTAGACAGCAAATCTGGTCCTGAACTTAGCTCTGCTCTGCCCATGCCTCTCTCAATGGGCCAGTGATTTTCTAGACCAAGTGAATGTGTCCACTTAGTGTATACCTTCCTTGCTTCTTCTAGACTAAGCTCTGGGCAGGCAGACATACCCATTAGGTACAAAAGGCACAGGGCCCTAGACCCATAGTACTGTAAGACCACAAAAAAATTATAAGTTCTTTTAAAATTAGAAGGCAAAAAATGAACTTTTTGGTTGAAAATATATTCTATATAATATTAATATATTTGTCTCTGTACTAATATAGTTGTAATATATAACTCCTAGCATTTTTTTGTGGCATAGGGGGCCCAGAATGACAAGAGTGCCTACAAGTCATTTAAAACAATGTTGCTCTGTCTTTAGGAATCTGTATGGCCCCAGTGTGCTTCTGAGTACTTGAACAGTCTGTGAGATAATAGACATTCCAGTGCCTTAAATGAATGTGAGAAGTGTCCCTGAGCCTTCATTATCATTATCATTAAGAAGATTGCATGAAAGAAAGGTGAGTTAAATGAAGGCTATAAAGGCTATAACAGTTTTTCAGCAGATAATTCAATATTGAATTTGATCTAACAGCTGCTGTTAATTTTCTTGCAGAGAAGAAAATGTCTTTGTTTAGAGGAACATCTCAAAAAGCCATTGAAGTAGAAAGTTCCAAGGTGCTGAGGATGCAGAGTGAGAAGGTGGAAAGTTCCTGGGCCCTTAATGACATTTCAGCAATTGGACTACTCTTAAAAATCATGTATCTTCGCTTTTAAATATCCTTACTGTTTAAGACATGTTTCATTAGAATTTTTATCTCTGGAATCAAAGAAGATACTTCAGGATTTGCAATTTTATGCTTATTTATTTCTTTTCTTTGTAGTCTTCTCCACTCCACTTGGTTGTAATCATCATGACGACAATGACTAGGCATCTTTCATTCACCCAGGAATATCTAGTGCCTACTACACAGAGTGTGGCACATGGTAGGTGCTCACTAAATATCTGTGGAAGGAAGAAGGAATGAATATTTCTCCTAAGACAAGGAGTCATGGGATCCAGACAAGCCATACTATTATATCAGGCCCAGCATTCTGATACATTACTTTTTCCAGAACCACACAACATCCCATGGCAAAGGGGGCTCTGCTACAACATTACTGATTATTTCATGATTATAGAAAGGGCTTACAAATCGTCTACTCTCCTTAAGGCAAGTCAGCCCTCCTCTCATCACTCAACACGGATCCATCACAGAAATGTCTGGATTAGCCAAGATAGCACTGATCATTCAGACTTAAGAGTTGAAAACCACAGCATTGATAAAGGAGAGGGCATTGATTTAAGCAGAGAGGCATAAGCCCTTACCATAAGCTTCAGTTAAAAGAAGACAATTTCACAGAATTGCATTAGCTTGGGAAGTATAATTGCTCTTCTTGCCAAAAGAAATTCAAAGGAGAGCTCTTTGTCTGCTCACTCACTCCAACATGTAAGAGCCAAGCCTTGCCACTGAATGCCCAGGCTGATGTTTACTGTCCAAGCTCTGCGATTAGCCAGTAAAGCTCAAGGCCTTTTATGGGAGTCAAAAGAATAAATAGCATTTTAAATACACATTCTCAAAGGTCAAGCCTTTGACCCAAATCTGAAAATTGAAGGAATTGCTTACTGTAATAATTCTGCTAATTTTCCAACTTCATATAAACCATTTATTTTACAGTATAAAACTTGAACATTCTTTTCTCACCTGCAGTTTTGTGGTTATTTAGAAAATATAGCAGTATTTTCCATTTTAATTGGAACTGAGTGACAGGAATAAGGCACTTTATGAGTTCTCTAGATAATGGTGGTAAGATTTCATAAAAAGAAAAGAAAAAGCCACTTCTCTTTCCAAGAGGTATTTTATAGTGAATTTTTTTCATTTTTATTGCATTTTAGAATTCTAATGAAGGCATTTCTGGGAAACATTTTCTTCCTTGTTAATGAATCATCCTCTCTGGGAATCAACAGGTGATTTCAGGAGCCCAGGTGTGAGTAACAGGTTTTAGGTGGATCTTTTGGGTGGAGCTAACATTTATTCAGTGCATTCATCTGACAAACATTTGATGTGCACCAAATCAGAGTTCTGTTTTGGATAACAGAAACCAATTGAACTAATTTCATCAGAAACTTTAGTAGGGATTAGGTGCTTACAAAACAGGAGGGCCAGAAGCCCATGCTAGGCCAGGCGTCCTCAAACTTTTTAAACAGGGGGCCAATTCACTGTCCCTCAGACCGTTGGAGGGCCAGACTATAGTTTAAACAAAAAAACTATGAACAAATTCTTATGCACACTGCACATACCTTATTTTGAAGTAAAAAACAAAACGGGAACAAATACAATTTACACCGCTTCATGTGGCCTGCGGGCCGCAGTTTGAGGACGCCTGCTCTAGGCTGATACCTAGTGTAGCTGGACTCTGGAAACAGACTTTAGCTGCTATAGAAAAGCCAACTATTTTTGATAGGCTTATCAAAGATCAAATAATGATAAGTGGCTGACCTATCAAAAACATATATTGGGGAAAGATTCACTATTTAAATTGGGGGTGAATTGGCTGGCGACTTGTGGAAGACCGAAACTGGTTTAATACAAAATGAAGAATTAATTTTTCCAAGTCTTGAAAGTATGACTTTGGTATTTTAATAGGAATAGCATTGAATTTATAGATTGCTTTGGGAAGTATAGATATTTTAACAATGTTGATTCTTCCCAGCCATGAGCATGATATGTTCTTCCATTTGTTAATATCTTCTGCTATTTCTTTTTTTTAGGGGTTAGTAGTTTTCTTTATAAAGGTCATAACCCAGGAAATTTTTAGTAATAAAAACAAAGCCGGGGGCATCAGCCTACCAGAATTTAGGCTGTACTATAAGGCCATAGGGATCAAACAGCATGGTATTGGCACAAAAATAGAGACATAGACATTTGGAACCAAATAGAAAACCAGGAGATGAAACAAACATCTTATAGCTACTAATCTTTGATAAATCAAACAAGAACATACACTGGGGGAAAGAATCCCTAATCAATGAATGGTGCTGGGAGAACTGGATATCTACATGTAAAAGACTGAAAATGGACCCGCACCTTTCACCATTAACAAAAATTGATTCTCACTGGATAAAAGATTTAAACTTAAGATACGAAACTATAAAAATACTATAAGAGAATGCAGGGAAAAAACCTGGAGAAATAGGCCTGGGAGAATATTTTATGAGGAGGACCTGCAGGGCAATTGAAGCAACACCAAAAATATATTACTGGGATATGATCACCCACACTTTCATATGAATGATAAAACACAACTATAGCCCAGGGGAAGAGGAGGGTGAGGGGAGAGGAAGGGCGAGGGGAGGGGGAAGGCTGGCTGGAGGCAGGGTAATTGGTGGGACCTCACCTATTATGTATAATGCAAAGGCACATGTCAAATCTATTAAGAATAGAGTATTAATGTCTTAACACAACAATTAAGTAAGAGAAGTGAAGGCAATGTTAACCAGTTTGATGTAAGCATTCCAAATTGTATATAAAATCAACACATTGTACCCCATAAATGCATTAACGTACATAGTTATGATTTAATAAAAAAATAAATAAAGTAAAATAAAAATTCCTTCCCTCCCATGAAAGAATAAAAATTCTTAAAAAAGAAAAGCCAAGTGCCTTCATGCCTCAGCTCGCATGTCAGCAAGAGCATGGCTCTGCCTCACGGTACTGTGTTTTTCACATATCACTTGGGTGAGTCTACTAGGTGGAAGCTGGCTCAAGCATGTGGCTTTACCCCAAGGGAGTCTGTGTAACAGCTCTGATATTGTCAGCTTCCTAGCCACTGGCATAGAGTAAGGTTTTCTGCAAGAAGGATTTGATGAAAGGAGATTAAAGATGGCGGCCGAGTAACAGGTTCCCTGCAACTGGGAACAGCGAGTCTGGGGAGACAAGACTCCAGGCATCTCTGGCTGGTGGGATCTGCCTATAATCATCCCTTTGAGGATATAGGGAGCCAGCAAGGGACTTCTGGACCCCAAGAGGAGGACAAAAACAGTGGAAAACTGGCAAGTGATTGCATGTGTTCGATTGACCTAATCATGCCGGCAACTGTAAGTACAAGCAGCAGTGAGACTGCAAACCGGAAAGGCCTTACCTGTGAATGGTTTCGGTGTTCTTGGACTTGGCACTCAGTTGAACTGCCTTGGGGACAGCTTGAGCAGGAGTGTGGAGAACTTTGGGCATTGTCTGGGGCCGTGGACGGAGCCACTGAGCTGGGCACAGGAAGCCATTGTGAAAGAACTGCCCAGCAAGCTCCGCCCTCAGGGTCTCAGAGCAAGAACTGGGAGGGTCAAAGTAACCTACTGACTGAGAAGCCTAAAGGCGGGGACTGAGCTGCCTTACAGCCTTAATCCTTAGGGGCAGAGTGAGATGGTTTTGGCACACTGGAGCCTTGGGCTGTTGCCCTGGGTAGAGTGCCGTGACGTCACAGCTCATAGCAACCTCAAACTCTTGGGCTTGGCGCCACCCAGACCTCCATAAGAGCTGTGCAGCAACCCCCGACCGGTGACCTGCAGCCACCTGGCCTCTGCATTCCCTGACCAGGAACTGTGGGAGCCACGCAACCCTGCGTCCTCCCTCCTGTGTCCTCCCAGCTTCCACACTAGCCCGTTCATCTGGACAGGGACTCTGGGAGCTGCGTGCCCTTTGGAGCCCTCCCTGCCTCTGCGCAGAGCTCTACTCCTGGCCGGAGACTACTGGAGCTTTGGGTTCTCTGTGCCAAAGTCACTGGGCACCTGGCACTCCCAGAACCATTCGCACCACCCCCAGCCCTGTTGCTGGATCCGGGTGTGTCACAAACCGGAGCTGCTTCCACAACCAGAACTCCCTAGCTAGAGCAGCCCCAGAGGAACTACACAGGATCACTCCCTACAAAGATCCAGCAACAATAGAGTGATCCCGCTGGGGTCTAATCTTGGAGAGACACCACCCTAACTCTGAGGACAGCCAGAGGCAATGGTGAAAAACAATCATGAGGCGAAATCAACAGAAAAACTCTGGCAATATGAATAATCAGAGTAGATCAACTCCCCCAAGGATCAATGGGGCAGAAACAGCACAAGACCCCATGCACAAACAAATAGCTGAGATGTCAGAAATTGAGTTCAGGATCTGGATAGCAAATAAGTTTGAATTAGAATTCCAAAAGTTATCTCAAGAATTCAATGGATTCACAGACCAAATGACCAAAGATTTCGACACATTGAGATAAGAAGTTGCATCCCTCAAAGATCTGAGAAACACAGTAGAATCCCTCAGTAACAGAATGGAGCAAGCAGAAGAAAGGATTTCTGACATTGAAGACAAAGCTTTCGAATGCTCCCAAACCCTCAAAGAAGAAGAGAAATGGAGAGCAAAAACAGACCACTCTCTCAAAGAGCTCTCAGAAAATTTGAAGAAAACCAATATTTGTCTTATAGGGATCCCCAAAAGGGACGAAGTGGCTTCACAAGGCACAGAGTCTCTTCTCCATGAGATTATGAAGGAGAACTTTCCAGACATGCCAAGAGATTCTGAAATTCAGATAGCAGACAGTTTCAGAACTCCAGCACGACTCAACCCAAATAAGAGATCCCCCAGACACATCATAATCAATTTCACTAAAGTTAACATGAAGGAGAAAATTCTGAAAGCAGCCAGACAAAAGAAAACCAGTACCTACAAGGGGAAGAATATCAGAATAACTGCAGATCTCTCTGCTGAAACCTTTTAAGCTGGAAGAGGATGGTCATCGACTTTTAATCTCCTAAAACAAAATAACTTTCAACCCAGGATCCTGTACCCAGCTAAACTGAGCTTCATTTATGACGGAGAAATTAAATACTTCAACGACATTCACATGTTGAAGAAATTTGCCACAACTAAACCAGCTCTCCAGGACATTCTTAGACCTACCCTCCATAAAGACCAGTGTAATTCTCCACCACAAAAGTAAACCCATCCCCAAAATTTTTGATCAAATTCCAACTTCCACAGTCGCAAAAGGATTAAAAATGTCCACTGGTCTCTTGAAAGGCTTATCAATACTCTCAATTAATGTGAATGGTTTAAATTGTCCTCTAAAGAGGCATAGGTTGGCAGACTGGATACAAAAACTCAAGCCAGATATCTGTTGCATCCAAGAATCGCATCTTACATTAAAAGAAAGATATAGACTCAAGGTGAAGGGATGGTCATCTATATTCCAGGCAAATGGAAAGCAGAAAAAAGCAGGTGTTGCAATCCTGTTCGCAGACGCAATAGGCTTTAAACCAACCAAAATAATTAAGGATAAGGATGGACACTTCATATTTGTTAAAGGTAATACTCAATATGATGAGATCTCAATTATTAATATTTATGCACCCAACAACAATGCACCTCAATTTATAAGAGAAACTCTAACAGACATGAGCAAGTTGATTTCCTCCAGTTCCATAGTAGTTGGAGATTTTAACACCCCTTTAGCAGTCCTGGATAGATCCTCCAAAAAGAAGCTAAGCAAAGAAATTTTAGATTTAAACTCAACCATTCAACATCTGGACTTAACAGGCATCTACAGAACATTTCATCCCCCCAAAACTGAATACACATTGTTCTCATCAGCCCACGGAACATATTCCAAAATATTGTTCTCATCAGCCCACGGAACATATTCCAAAATCGACCACATCCTAGGCCACAAATCTAACCTCAGCAAATTTAAAAAAATAGAAATTATTCGTTGCATCTTCTCAGACCATCATGGAATAAAAGTTGAACTCAATAACAACAGGAACCTGCATACCCATAGAAAAACATCGAAGCTAAACAACCTTATGCTGAAGGATACATGGGTTATAGACAAGATTAAGAAGGAAATCACCATATTTTTGGAACAAAACAACAATCAAGACACGAATTACCAGAACCTCTGGGATACTGCAAAGGCAGTCCTAAGAGGGAAATTTATAGCACTGCAAGCCTTCCTCAAGAAAACGGAAAGAGAGGAAGTTAATAACTTAATGGAACATCTCAAGCAATTAGAGAAAGAAGAACACTTCAACCCCAAATGCAGCAGAAGAAAGCAATAACCAAAATCAGAGCAGAATTAAATGAAATTGAAAACAAAAGAATTATACAACAGATCAATAAATCCAAAAGCTGGTTTTTTGAAAAGATCAATAAAATAGATAAACCTTTGGCCATCCTAACTAGGAAAAAAAAGAGTAAAATCTCTAATTTCATCAATCAGAAATGGTAATGATGAAATAACAACAGACCTCTCAGAAATTCAAAAAATCCTTAATGAATACTAGAAGAAACTCTACTCTCACAAATACGAAAATCTGAAAGAAATCGACCAATACCTGGCAGCACACCACCTACCAAGACTTAGCCAGAACGAAGTGGAAATGTTGAACAGGCCTATATCAAGTTCTGAAATAGCATCAACTATACAAAATCTCCCTAAAAAGAAAAGCCCAGGACCAGATGGCTTTACGTCAGAATTCTACCAAACATTTAAAGAAGAACTAGTACCTACACTACTAAACCTCTTCCAAAATATAGAAAAAGAAGGAATATTACCCAAAACGTTCTACGAAGCAAACATCATCTTGATCCCCAAACCAGGGAAAGACACAACAAGAAAAGAAAATTATAGACCAGTATCACTAATGAATATAGATGCTAAAATACTCAATAAGATCCTAACAAACAGAATCCAACAATACATCAAAAAAATTATACACCATGACCAAGTTGGATTTATCCCAGGGTCTCAAGGCTGGTTCAATATACGTAAATCTATACATGTAATTCAACACATAAACAAAGTTAAAAATAAAGACCATATGATTCTCTCAATTGATGCAGAAAAAGCTTTTGATAATATCCAGCATCCTTCATGATCAGAGCACTTAAGAAAATTGGTATAGAAGGTAGATATCTTAAACTAATAGAGGCCATCTACAGCAAACCCGCAGCCAATATCGTATTGAATGGAGTTAAATTGAAATCATTTCCACTTAGATCAGGAACCAGGCAAGGTTGCCCATTGTCTCCATTGCTCTTTAACATTGTAATGGAAGTTTTAGCCATTGCAATTAGGGAAGAAAAGGTAATCAAGGGTATCCACATAGGGTCAGAAGAGATCAAACTTTCACTCTTTGCAGATGATATGATCGTATATGTGGAAAACATTAGGGATTCTACTACAAAACTTTTAGAAGTGATCAAGGAATATAGCAATGTCTCAGGCTACAAAATCAACACCCATAAATCTGTAGCCTTTATATATACCAACAATAAGCAAGCCGAACAAACAGTCAAGGACTCTATTCCTTTCACAGTAGTGCCAAAGAAGATGAAATATTTGGGAGTATACCTAACAAAGGACGTGAAAGAGCTCTACAAAGAGAACTATGAAACTCTAAGAAAAGAAATAGCCAAAGATGTTAACAGACGGAAAAACATACCATGCTCATGGCTGGGAAGAATCAACATTGTTAAAATGTCCATACTGCCCAAAGCAATATATAATTTTAATGCAATTCCTATTAAAGCTCCATTGTCATATTTTAAAGATCTTGAAAAAATAATACTTCGTTTTATATGGAATCAGAAAAAACCTTGACTAGCCAAAACATTACTGAGCAATAAAAACAAAGCAGGAGGAATCACACTATCAGACCTGAGACTGTACTATAAATCCATAGTGATCAAAACAGCATGGTACTGACACTAAAGCAGAGAAGTAGATGTCTGGAACAGAATAGAGAACCAAGAGATGGATCAAGCTACCGTTATTTGATCTTTGACAAGCCAATTAAAAACATTCAGTGGGGAAAAGATTCCCTATTTAACAAATGGTGCTGGGTAAACTGGCTGGCAACCTGTAGAAGATTGAAACTGGACCCACACCTTTCACCATTAACTATGATAGACTCTCACTGGATAAAAGATTTAAACTTAAGACATGAAACTATAAAAATACTTGAAGAAAGTGCAGGGAAAACTCTTGAAGGAATCGGCCTGGGTGAATATTTTATGAGGAGGACTCCCCAGGCAATTGAAGCAGTATCAAAAATACACTACTGGGACCTGATCAAACTAAAAAGCTTCGGCACAGCCAAGAACATAGTGAGTAAAGCAAGCAGACAGCCCTCAGAATGGGAGAAAATATTTGCAGGTTATACCTCTGATAAAGGTCTAATAACCAGAATCCACAGAGAACTCAAATTTATTAGCAAGAAAAGAACACGTGACCCCATTTCAGGGTGGGCAAGGGACTTGAAGAGAAACTTCTCTAAAGAAGACCAATGCAAAATCTACAAACACATGAAAAAAAGCTCATCATCCTTAATCATCAGAGAAATGCAAATCAAAACTACTCTGAGATATCACCTAACCCCAGTAAGAGTAGCCCACATAACAAAATCCCCAAACCAGAAATGTTAGCATGGATGTGGAGGAAAGGGCACACTTCTACACTGCTGGTGGGAATGCACACTAATACGTTCCTTCTGGAAGGATGTTTGGAGAATACTTAGAGACCTAAAAATAGACCTGCCATTCGATCCTATAATTCCTTTACTAGGTTTATACCCAGAAGACCAAAAGTCACAATATAACAAAGACATCTGTACCAGAATGTTTATTGCAGCCCAATTCATAATTGCTAAGTCATGGAAGAAGCCCAAGTGCCCATTGACCCACGAATGGACTAGCAAATTGTGGTACATGTATACCATGGAATACTATGCAGCCTTAAAGAAAGATGGAGACTTTACCTCTTTCGTGTTTACATGGATGGAAATGGAACATATTCTTCTTAGCAAAGTATCTCAGGAATGGAAGAAAAAGTATCCAATGTACTCAGCCCTACTATGAAGCTAAATTATAGCTTTCACATGAAGACTATAACCCAACTGTAGCACAAGACTATGGGGAAAGGGCCAAGGAAGGGGAAGGGAGGGGGGAGGTTTTGGTGAACGGAGGGTAATGGATGGGGCCACATCTATGGTGCATCTTAGAATGGGTACAGGCAATTGCACTAATGTACACAGCTATGATTTAACAATAAAAAAAAGAAGGATTTGATGCAGTTAAGGACGGCTACACTCAGTGCCTGATGCATATTTCTACCCTGTTTGAAATACAAAATGAGATAAGAGTCAGCTCTTGTCTGAAAGTGGGATATAGTTTAGAAAGAAGACAGACTCCTAAACAAGCAGTCTACTTCCAGTTTGCCAGTATAGTGTAACAAACAGGTATTAAGAGGGCCACCAGTGAGTGGTATCTTGCATCTGGGTGCAGGCCAATTCTCCAGGTGCCCTTGGACTAACACTGTCCTCTTCCCCTTTTGCATCTGGAATTCTCAAGAATAACTGTAGAATGTGCTGAGCATACAACATCCTGAGATCAGGCCTGGGCTCTGTTCCAGCCCCCCCACTAGAAACAGGACGTCCTTCAAGGTGCTAACTCAGCAGCTGTGCTTTCCTTGGGGTCTGCTTTCCAGGTCCTTCAGCTGCTGCACAGGTGGGGCACAAGCAGACAGACACCCTCCGACCTGGGCAGCTTTCCTGAGCCTTGAAGGACGGCTCACCATGAATCCTAGGCTTTGCCATTGCTCGCTGCGGCTTTGTAGAGCCTGTTGTATGTGTACAACCCGACTTGAGTAGTAAAAGTGCAGCTCAGGATACAGTGGGCTGAAGTATCCAGTGTGCAGTGGACCTGCTCTGCATTGGGTTTTGATTATTAAATTTGAAAATGCAATCTTAGACGTGCTTAACTTTAAAAGGGAAAATATTCTGCTATGATATTAACAAAAACTCCCTAAAACCACAAAGGAGATTAAGGGAAAACTAAAAGTGATGACTCCTTCCATTCCTGCTTTTCCAAGGAGACCCTTTGATTCCTGGGTGGTCCTTCCTCTGCCCCTACAGGAGGCTCACAGCACTATCATCCCAATTATTCAGGCAAAGGAGCTGGGTGGGTTTCTTCCCTGGGGTTAGTCATCAGGCCACTAGCAGAGCAGACCTGCACGGGGAAATCTTGAGGCTGAGTTCACCTTAGCCCTCTGAGTCATGGCGCACCCCCACCTCCTCCCACCCGAAGTCTGAACCTGGATCTTATTCAGAGATGTTTTTCACTCTCTTTGACTTACCTTCTGAATTCATTTTGGAGGAATGTACCAAGATCTTTTATATCCTACAGGAATGTTGAACTCAGTGAAAAGTGATGTGGTTAAGAAAGCAAATAATATGCTGAAAGATGTTCATTGGAAGTGGCTAGGGACATCAAAGAGATTGATGAATCTGCATTTCAAAAAGCCAGCAGGGGGTAACATTTCAACTTACCTCCTGTAATCATCCTGCTTCTTAAATCAGCTATTCACTCCCAGTGATGTTTCTTACTTCACATCAGGGCAAAATATTAATATAGCTATAGCCCCGGGAGAGAGATGTCTGGAAATGGTATTATTTTCTTAAATCAAAGCAGCTCAAAACAATTTGTCTCCTTTATTAACAAGAGAATATAGGTGCTAATATTCAACGAACGAGCATCTACTATGGGTCAGGTGCTGTACTTAAGCACTCCACACACGTTATACCAATCAATGCTCATTAACATTGGTGTGACAGATAATACATTGGCCCTATTGACAGTTTGAGAAAAGGAGTTACATAGGTTAAGAAAATTACCCCCTTTGAATGTGCTGGAGCAAGATTTAAACTCCGTTGATCCTATTTGGCACTATATGTGTTCTCTTAATGCATTTAAACCCTGCTAGGTTGGGGTGAAATGGGGGGACATATACACGTATAACACAAAATATTTGGTGAAATGACTTTTCCAGGACAAGCAAGAGAGGAGAGACGCTTCAATAAACTGCTGAAGTTCAGTTTCCATTGATAGTTATGGATTGCTAAGCAATTGGCAATAGAGGTATGTGTCAAGGGAGAAATAGAGATAAGCTACACAGGCAAGGCATTGCAACAAGTCCATGACAGAGCCACAGCAGTCATCTTCATTAGAACCCAAGGTTTGGAGGAGCTGTGGCACCTGTGGCTCAGTGAGTAGGGTGCTGGCCCCATATACTGAGGGTGGTGGGTTCAAACCCAGCCCCAGCCAAACTGCAACAAAAAAATAGTCAGGCATTGTGGCGGGTGCCTGTAATCCCAGCTACTTGGGAGGCTGAGGCAAGAGAATTGCCTAAACCCAAGAGCTGAAGGTTGCTGTGAGCTGTGATGCCACAGCACTCTACCAAGGATGACAAAGTGAGACTCTGTCTCAAAAAAAGAAAAAAAAAAAAAGAATGTCTGTCACAGCAAAAAGAGGTTTCCAGATGTCCAGACCTAGCTCTGACTTCTCCTGCAGGAGGGCATGCTCCACCTTAACAGACAGCCTGCAACATTTTCAAATAATTCCAACTGAAAAAAAAAGTACTTTTCCCATGTCCTTGTAGCATTCACAAGTACATTGTTAGTTCTATCCTCGGACAACATATACATGTAAAATATATTTAACCCCTTTTCCATGACAGCCTTTCAGATATTTAACAACCCTGGCCATGCTACACTAATTCCTTTAACCATCCTTCTTACAGCATGGGTTTGAACCATTCCCCATTCTCATCTCTGTCTTTTAGGCACATTTTAGTGTCTGTTCTGTTTGGGGGAAAGTTTCTTGTTAGGTGAAGTATAAAAAACTGAATAAGACATGTTTAGAGTCTTTAAGGATCTCTTAAAAAACAATTGCATAAGACTGACTATTGTCAAAAGCTCCCTTAAAAATTATACTAGGTTTGGGCCGTTAGAAGAGGTTAGAGTGGACTATGACCTCCCCAAGTTTGGACAAAACACCTCCTATAAGGAGACCTATGTTTACATTCACATTTTGAGTTGTATTGAGTCAACTAGTCTCTAAATGTTTTTGACACTGATGGATGCTAAGCCACAAACCAAAGGGCCAACACTACGGAGGTAGGGAATAGGAAGGAACGTGGGTTTTCAAGGCTTTTTTACTCATTTAGCAATTCATGTTAGTGCTACCTATTCATTCATTGATTTACTTACTGGTTCATCCCACAAGTACTTACTGAATACTAAAATTTGTCTAGTTACACATAACATACTTGGGTGGGCTGGATGGGAAAGAAATATGACACAATATTCCCTGCCTTTAAGAAACCCATAATTTAGCTAGGGAGGGGGAAAAAAGAACTACATGTCAAAATAAGCTCTCAAAATGCCACATAATAAAGAAACATGAAATTGAATTAGGAGCTCTGAATTTTAGAGTTTGGACTGAAGCTTGCCCCATTACCTATCTAGATCTCAATTTTCTCATTTAAATAATGATACCCTTGGACTTTTTAAGTTCTTTCTAGTTATAAGTATATATACTTCCAAGTACAAGATGACTGTATGCTTTTTGAGGGCAGGGGTTACATTTTGTGTATAAATGAATTTTCCATTAAGCAATGTTATATGTTAACATAATCACTCAATATGTATTTATTGAATGGGCTCAATCAAATATGTACAGGGTTCTTTACTTGCTTGGAGAGCAAAACCATACCCCAGGGCAACATGAAAATAGGCGTAGGAATTGTTACCCCAACTGTCACTGGATGACATTCTGATATGATGGTTCAACGAGAGACAGATGCAGTCTAGATGCTCAGGTAGAGAGATGACTAATATATTCTCATACATGTCATGATTAATGGGTGAGTTCCAAGTATAAGCTGGGCATACACTGCCTTCTTTTTTTCTTCAAGGTTCCTGTCCCCTCCCTCTTTAGGTCTTTACATCCCTAAGAAGCCTATCTTCCTCCATTCTCTTACCAATGTGTTTTGTGATCCATAATGAAAAACTTGATGGATGATTTAGAAATGTTCCACTTAGCAACCCAAGAAATACTGATCCACCTTCTCTCAAAGTTAAGGTAGGCATAACTCTTAGCAAATGTAGCCCTGATAAGGCCAGATTTTCAATTATGGAAACAAATACATATACCCAGATAAAGATGTGCACACACAAATTTTAGACAGTGGTAGACACTTTACCCAGCTAGGGATAAAAAGGAAGGCTACTATAAAAGTATTGGCAGGATTTTGGATGAGAAATTAATATGTACTACCAAGAGAAGGGGAAGAAGATGGCAGGTGGATGAAATAAAAATGAATGTAAGGCTTAAAAGATGAATTTGAAAAAATTACTTGTGTGTGGAAGGGGGTGGGGATTAGTTGTTTGGAAGATGTTGAATGTTAATGACAATAGATTCTAATTCGATACAGGAGAATAGAATAGATCGCCTCTGTAGAATTTTTAGCTACGGTGAGAGTGTGCCACACACTGCAGCTCTTTGTGCTCATGTCCAATGTCCTCATTGGATTGTAAACTCCTTAAGGTCAGCAGCTGCGTTTTGCAGATTGCGATGGAAAAACACAGAAAGTTGGAAGAGTGGCAAGAGCCAGTTCTATTGCTTCTGGTGGGTGTTAAAGGCCAGTTCTACAACACTTTTTAATGATGAGGTATGCTGTTGGTGAAAATAAAGACTGTTATCAGTGGTAATTAAAGTAGCTACTTGAAATTTACCAAGTGTTGATTTTGAAAATAACTTAAGACTTTGAGAATAGTGTTTCCCTGGCAAAACTTAACTCCCACCAGAATCCATTGGAGGGGCTGAGAACTAACTTTGGAAACACTTATGCAAATGGCATTTTGATGAAATAACTGTAAGTAGATCAGGAACACATGGATTAAATCTTCCACAGAGTACCCACTAGTTTCAAGAGTAAAGGTCCAGTGTGGTTGACATCATGGAGTTTGAGTTTTGCTGAACTCCCTATCTTTGGAGAATCAGTGTGAGACTGTCATAAGATGTATGCAGCCGTGGGTTTTCCTCTGATCTGCTTTATGGTTTTATGGCTTTCAGAGTAAAGCCAAAAGCCTTCCAACAGTCATGGTAAGATGAAAGTCTGGAAATCTTTGAAAGCATATTCCCAGGCAAACCCATCATGGTTATTCCTTTTATAGTTGGTACCTGCCTAGGGGCCAGAGTTATAAGAAAAACTAATTAGGAAGTTTGTGTTTAGAGTCTTCTCTGGCTTACAAACTTTGCCGGGATTTCTTAAATGGAAATATTGGCCATTTCTGGTTTTCCTACAAACTTAAACTGTGATTTAAATGGAAAATAAAACTCTCAAAAATTTCTGAGCTCATGAACACAAATAGCCATTGTCATGCTGTCTTTCATCTCAGAAGAGATGTGATCATGGAAAACGATGAAGAAGGAGTTGGAGGAGAAAGAGATTCCCCCTCCAGGCATGCCTCCATAGCATGGGCAGGTCAGCAATGGCAACCAGAGTCACTGTCATCCTTTTATAGAGAGGCTGTGGGGTGAAGGAGAGGCTGGGAAACTTCTAACTTTCATATTGTTAAATTGCACAAATTGGTAAAATTAGTACATTTCACATTACGGAAAAGCAATTGGTAAAAATAGTACATTTCACATTACGGAAAAGCAATGCTCAGTTTGCCTGCACAGGAGGGCTGCATATACAATATCCATTTGGGTAATGTGTCTGCATATAAAATTCAAAAGCTCATACACAAAACAACCTGATATTTTTCATGTTGATGAACTTAGATCAACTCCTTTATTCCACATTTCAAATCTGACAGTACCTGATATCTATAAACAAAGACATTTTTCAATCTGGAAAAATTTTTACCCTGTGATAACTGTATGTGTATACACTCACTCACATTAGGAAATTTTGTTTAGTTTACAAAAATGAGATTATGCTATGTACGTTTTTCTGTAACACCTGATTTGCATTTTTCTTTTTTTTTTTAAATTTCAGGTTAGTATGCGGGCACAAAGGATTAGGTTACATCATTTGCATTTGTTAGGCAAGGTTCAAGTTGTAGCTGAGCCCTTCTGGGGGGCGGGGGTTGTGCTGTATACCCTTCTCTTGTGCCCATAGTGAGATTGAGCAATGAGGTGGCACTTTTTAATTTATTTATTTATTTTTTTATTTTTTAATTATTAAATCATAGCTGTGTACATTAATGAGATCATGGGGCACCATACACTGGTTTTATAGACCGTTTGACACAATTTCATCACACTGGTTAACATAGCATTCTGGCATTTTCTTAGTTATTGTGTTAAGACATTTATATTCTACATTTACTAAGTTTCACATGTACGCTTGTAAGATGCACCACAGGTGTAATCCCACCAATAACCCTCCCTCCACCCATCCTCCCCACTCCCTCCTCTCCCTCTCCCTCTCCCACTTCCCCCTATTCTTAGATTACAACTGGGTTATAGGTTTCATGTGAAAGCCATAAATTAGTTTCATAGTAGGGCTGAGTACCTTGGATACCTTTCTTCTATTCTTGAGATACTTTACTAAGAAGAATATGTTCCAGCTCCATCCATGTAAACATGAAAGAGGTAAAGTCTCCATCTCTCTTGAAGGCGCATAATATTCCATGGTGTACATACAACACAATTTATTAATCCATTCGTGGATCGATGGGCACTTGGACTTTTTCCATGACTTAGCAATTATAAAATGGGCTACAATAAACATTCTGGCATAAATATCTTTGTTATTATGTGATTTTTGGTCTTCTGGGTATATACCTAGTAGAGGAATTATAGGATTGAATGGCAGATCTATTTTTAGATCTCTAAGTATTCTCCAAACATCTTTCCAAAAGGAATGCATTAATTTGCATTCCCACCAGCAGTGTAGAAGTGTTCCCGGTTCTCCACATCCACGCCAATATCTCTGGCCTGGGATTTTGTGGTATGGGCTAATCTTACTGGAGTTAGATTATATCTCAATGTAGTTTTGATTTGCATTTCTCTGATGATTAAAGATGATGAGCATTTTTTCATATGTCTGTAGGCTGTGCGCCTGTCTTCTTCAGAGAAGTTTCTCTTCAACTCCCTTGCCCAGACTGAGATGGGATCACTTGTTCTTTTCTTGCTTATACGTTTAGGTTCTCTGTGGATTCTGGTTATTAAACCTTTGTCAGAGACATAAGCTACAAATATCTTCTCCCATTCTGAGGGCTGTTTGCTTGCTTTACTTACTGTGTTCTTGGCTGTGCAGAAGCTTTTCAGTTTGATCAGGTCCCAGTAGTGTATTTTTGAAGCTGCTTCAATTGCCTGGGGGGTCCTCCTCATAAAATACTCGCCCAGACCGATTTCTTCAAGGGTTTTCCCTGCACTCTTTTCTACTCTTTTTATAGTTTCATGTCTTAAGTTTAAATCTTTAATCCAGTGAGAGTCTATCTTAGTTAATGGTAAAAGGTGTGGGTCCATTTTCAGTCTTCTACAGTTCACCCAGCACCATTTGTTAAATAGGGAATCTTTTGCCCACTAAATGTTTTTAATCGGCTTGTCAAAGATCAAATAACAATAAGTAGCTGGATTCCTCTCTTGGTTTTTTATTCTGTTCCAGACATCTACTTCTCTGTTTTTGTGCCAGTACCATGCTGTTTTGATCACTATTGAAAAATTGGTATAGAAGGGACATTTCTTAAACTGATAGAGGCCATCTACAGAAAACCCACAGCCAATATTGTATTGAATGGAGTTAAATTGAAATTATTTCCACTCAGATCAGGAGCCAGACAAGGCTGCCTATTGTCCCCACTGCTCTTTGACATTGTACTGGAAGTTTTAGACATTGAGGAAAAGGAGATCAAGGGTATCCATACAGGGTCAGAAAGAGATCAAACTTTTGCTCTTTGCAGATGATATGATTGTATATCTGAAAAACACAAGGGATTCTACTACAAAACTCTTAGAAGTGATCAAGGAATACAGCAACGTCTCAGGTTACAAAATCAACATTCATAAATCGGTAGCCTTTATATATACCAAAAATAGTCAAGCTGAAAAAACACTTAAGGACTCTATTCCATTCACAGTAGTGCCAAAGAAGATGAAATACTTGGGAGTTTATCTAACAAAGGACATGAAAGATCTCTATAAAGACAACTATGAAACTTTAAGAAAAGAAATAGCTGAAAATGTTAACAAATGGAAAAACATGCCATGCTCATGGCTGGAAAGAATCAACATTGTTAAAATGTCCATACTACTCAAAGCAATATACAATTTTAATGCAATCCCTACTGTCATACTTTAAAGATCTTGAAAAAATAATACTTCATTTTGTATGGAATCAGAAAAAACCTCGAATAGCCAAGACATTACTCAGAAATAAAAACAAAGCAGGAGGAATCATGCTACCAGAGCTCAGAATATACTATAAATCGATAGTGATCAAAACAGCTTGGTACTGGCACAAAAACAGAGAAGTAGATGTCTGGAATAGAGAACCAAGAGATGAATCCAGCTACTTACTGTTATTTGATCTTTGACAAGCCAATTAAAAACATTAAATGGGGAAAAGATTCCCTATTTAACAAATGGTGCTGGGTGAACTGGCTGGCAACCTGTAGAAGACTGAAACTGGACCCACACCTTTTACCATTAACTAAGATAGACTCTCACTGGATTAAAGATTTAAACTTAAGACATGAAACTATAAAAATAGTAGAAGAGAGTGCAGGGAAAACCCTTGAAGAAATCGGTCTGAGCGAGTATTTTATGAGGAGGACCCCTCAAGCAATTGAAGCAACTTCAAAAATACACTACTGGGACCTGATCAAACTGAAAAGCTTCTGCACAGCCAAGAACATAGTAAGTAAAGCAAGCAAACAGCCCTCAGAATGGGAGAAGATATTTGTAGCTTATGTCTCTGACAAAGGTTTAATAACCAGAATCCACAGAGAGCTCAAATGTATAAGCAAGAAAAGAATAAGTGATCCCATCTCAGTCTGGGCAAGGGAGTTGAAGAGAAACTTCTCTGAAGAAGACAGGCGCACGGCCTACAGACATATGAAAAAATGCTCATCATCTTTAATCATCAGAGAAATGCAAATCAAAACTACCTGGAGATATCATCTAACTATAGTAAGTTTAACCCATGCCACAAAATCCCAAGACCAGAGATATTGGCATGGATGTGGAGAAACGGGAACACTTCTACACTGCTGGTGGGAATGCAAATTAATGCATTCCTTTTGGAAAGATGTTTGGAGAATACTTAGAGATCTAAAAATAGATCTGCCATTCAATCCTATAATTCCTCTACTAAGTATATACCCAGAAGACCAAAAATCACATAATAACAAAGATAATTATACCAGAATGTTTATTGCAGCCCAATTCATAATTGTTAAGTCATGGAAAAAGTCCAAGTGCCCATCGATCCACGAATGGATTAATAAATTGTGTTGTATGTACACCATGGGATATTATGCACCTTCAAGAAAGATGGAGACTTTACCTCTTTCATGTTTACATGGATGGAGCTGGAACATATTATTCTTAGTAAAGTATCTCTAAGAATGGAGGAAAAAGTATCCAATGTACTCAGCCCTACTATGAAACTAATTTATGGCTTTCATATGAAAGCTATTACCCAGTTATTACCTAAGAATATGGGGAAGTGGGAGAGGGAGGGGAGGGAGGGGGAAAGATGGGTGGAGGGAGGGTGATTGGTGGGATTACACCTATGGTGCATCTTACAAGGGTACATGTGAAACTTAGTAAATGTAGAATACAAATGTCTTAACACAATAACTAAGAAAATGCCAGGAATGCTATGTTAACCAGTGTGATGAAAATGTGTCAAACGGTCTATAAAACCAGTATATGGTGCCCCATAATTGCATTAATGTACACAGCTATGATTTAATAATAATGAAAAAAAGAAATACCATTCCAAGGATTTTTTTAAAGGAAGCCAATAAAATGAACAACAACAACAACAACAGCAACAACAAAAAAGCAATATTATATGAACAATGACATTCATTATAGTATTATTATCCACAATGGTCTCAAACTGGAAATATCCTGTCAAACAAAATTAAAGTGAATTTGTGGTTTGTATTTGTAGTATAGACTACTGTCCGTATAAAAAATGATAATTATAAAGATTACATAGAAATATAAATAATGTTGACCCTGTAATTTTAGGTGATATCAAAACTATTTCTTTTTATCCAAAATGCTATAAAATCCTGGGCCCCAGAGGATAACAAGCAAAAGTAAAAAATACATGAAGTCAGACAGTTAGGTTCAGGAATTTATTCTGGAAAAAGTGCTACACCTCATTGCTGAATATCACTAGGGTCACCTTGAAATCAGTACCCTTGGTCACCTGGTAACCACAGTGATATTCAGCAATGAGGTACATAGCATTTTTTCTAGAACGAGTTCACCAACTTCATTGTCAGATCTCATACAACATTTCTAATGGTCATTTCAGATAAAGAGTTCCCAATTTGCTTTGAAGGGTGGACTAGGTGGTGGCATCGGTATATTTTTTCACTTGGGGAGTGTTTTGAAGGTGACCATAGTGATACTGAGCAATGACATATGCAGTGCTTTTTCTAGAATGAATTTGTGAGCCTGATCATCTGACCTTCTACACATATAAAGAATCAGAGAGGATCAATGATGTGGGTGGTCGTATAGTGTTGCTTTAGTACCAATTACAATAATAAGTCTAAATAAACAACAAATAAAATAAAATAAAATGTCCATATTACCCAAAGCAATATACAATTTTAATGCAATCCCTATTAAAGCTCCACTGTCATACTTTAAAGCTCTTGAAAAAATAATACTTCATTTTATGTGGAATCAGAAAAAACCTTGAATAGCCAAGACATTACTCAGAAATAAAAACAAAGCAGGAGGAATCATGCTACCAGACCTCAGACTATACTATAAATTGATAGTGATTAAAACGGCACTTTTTCTGAGATGAGTTCAAGAGCTTTATTGTCCAACTTTGTATGTTTGTATGAACATACAGGTAACACTGCTTCTATCTCAGGGGGTGTAAAAATGGAAAGGGGAAATGATTAACTTGTCCTTTATACACATTGAAATCCTTTTACTTGTCAAAAACATGAACAAATAAAAGAATAAATTTTAAATGTTAAAAAAAGGCAAAAACTAAGCAGACTTTTTTTCCTGTAAAACTTCTCTAACGCAATAATGCATTTCTGAGGGACAGAACTGAAAGCTCTTAGTACTGGGAGGACAAAGTAAGAGGAATGATTTTCTGTAAAAAAAAACAAACAAACAAAAAAAGCTAATAAACTGCTAGATGGCAGAACCCTTTCTAACTTTTCTTTTTGGACAGATCTGCCAGGTGGGTTCAGTTGAACATAGATATACGTAGATGGACATCATCATATTTCATCTTTTACCTCAGCTTCTTTGAAAACAGACCTAATTATTTATGACTCCCCAAAACATATAAACAAACCTCATTTATGAGACTTAGTAGTCAGTTCTGTTAACTTCATTTTCTAATATGCAACTCCGAAAGCTTCTTGTGACGTTTCTACCGTATGGATCTTACCACTACACAGAACTAGAAGAACAATTTTTAGTTATTATTTAGAGTGACCGAACAGTAGGAAGAAAAAAGTATTCAACCACAGAAGCAGATCTCAGAAGCCACCGCATTATCTTGAAATGGTAAGAACTTTCTTTAAGTTAAAAACTTTTTTGTTCTCTTAAGCTACCTGAATGTAAAAAAAAAAAAAAGTTCAAGTGCTCAAGTGTAATGACATATCTGTAGAGGACATAGTACCTTTTTATGGTATGACTAAATTAGTAGAGGAATCAACAGTAGGTTAATAAATGCATTTGATCACTAAAAGTATGAATTTCAAGAGCTACCTTAAATTCAGCACTCCCTGTGGCCAAGCCCTATGCTATACCCTTCACATGTATGCTTCCTTCGTGAATCCTACAGACAATTCAGTGAGGCAGGGCAGGGGCTATTATTATTGTCTCCATTTTACAAGCAGGAGTTTAGGATTAACAAGGATGGGTAACTTAAGTCTAGCAAAGGAGTCAGATATGAGACTGAAAATCACACAGATAAATATATGATTTTAAATTCTATTAATTTTATAATTAGAGCTAGGATAGAGTTAAAGAAGAAGACTTTGGTGCCTCACTACTTATATTTGAATTCTAGTTCTGTCACTAATTAGCTATAAACTTAGGCCAATCACTTATACTGTGCCTCAATTTCCTCATCTATAAAATTAAATAGATACTAATGGTGTTGTAGTTCAAGTGTTTAGGTCTCTCGCAAATTCTTATGTTGAAATCCCAAGGTGAGTCCTTTGGGAGGTGAGTCCTTTGTCTCTTGAGAGATGATTACATCCTAAGAGATTGGTATCCTTCTGAAAAGAGCCCCTTGCCCCTTCCACCATAGGAAACAAGACCTTGCTGGACATCTAATCTGCCAGCACCTTGGTCTTGGATTTCCCAGCCTCAGAACTGTGAGAAACAAATTTATGTTGTTTATAAATTACCCAGTCTATAGTGTTTTTTTATTGCATCTTGAATAAACTAAGCCAGACAGTAACAGTTCTTGTGTGGTTAAATTAGTTAATATATTTTGAGTGCTAAGAAGAAGATCTGACCCATAAAACCACTCAGTATATCTATATCATAAGTATACATGAAAAAACAAGGGGAGAGAGGTCAAATAATTTTGCCAAGGTCACATAGCTAATATGGGTAAAGGGGGCACTTGAATGTGACTGAGTCAGATTTCAAGACCTTCTATCTTTTGTTATGCTCTTCCTTAAATGCCAGTTCTTACCCAGGGGAGAGGTGCTCCTTCTGGACCAAGCAGGAGGGGCAATGATGAGATGGAGAAGAATGCTGTGGCCTTTGTTACTATGAATGGAGGGAGTGATAGTATCATTATGTGGTTGTCACCAGGATATGTTTTATTTCTGGATGGAGAAGTAGGCAAAGATATCCTCCTTTGACTCTTCATTATCCTCTGACAACTCTTTTGCCATCCCATGCCCAGCTCCATCAATTGAAATAGTCCAGGGTACAAAATGTACCCAGTTCTCTATGATTGCTAACAGTTGATATGACAGCCATGGCTAACGTGATGTGCTCTTCCATCCCCCAACTTGGGCTCACTAATTGTCTTAGATATTAAATGACTGTACTTTCTTGACCAATTTCAGATTACCTTAAGTTAACTGAGAATTTATTTCAGTAAGTGTCATATCAGAATTTAGTTGAATGTATTTGAATTTTCTCTCAGAATAATGTGATAATTAATGTAAATTCTTGATGCAAAGTTTATAGTTTTATTTAATTAAATGAGGCAGTAAGCTAAAATTATCTGGAATAAAATTCTTCTGCATGAGTCTTCCTTCCCCCATAAATTTTCATAAATAAAATATTCCTCCATGAAATTTCTTCTAATAAATCTAATGCCATCATATGTAGTAATCTTAATTATCTTCAGTGTAAATATAATATAACTTATAGTATATTTTATGATATATAGCAAATTATATTCTATATGTAGTATATAGTAATATCTATTATATACTATGTTGGTAATATAGCATATAAGAAAGAGTGATATCTATTTATAATAAAATAGATTGCCTTGGATAAGATTTATTTGTCTTCTACTTAAAAGTTTGTAAAATCTCTAAGGGAGGAAGAGAGGGAGTGAGAGAGTAAGAGAGAGAAAATATTTCTATTTTCCATAACACCTGAAATTTATTTTCCACTATGTACTAAGTGTAGTGTCTAGATGATGCCACTTAAACTCTCTAAGCTTCAGATTTTCATCTGTCATATGTTTTCAGGTTGTTCAGGATTATTTTGAGAATCTAATTAAATAATATCCAAGAAATTTCTCCATAAACTCTATATAATTCTGTAAAACTACTATTATTAATATGTACTTAGTAAATAAACAAATATACAATGGAATATAGTTGGACAATTAGGATCCAGCCTTCGTTTTGGAAAATGGACATGCTGCCTTGAAGTGATATGTTATTGCAATTTTACATATCCCACTCAGAAATCCATTTATGCCCTTAATATTTGCTTGTGTTCAATCTACTGCCTAAAGCACAGTGACCCACAATAGCAAAATGATATGCATCTACCTTCTTCAAAGAGCTTATTAGAAGAGCATGGACATACCTAACCACAGCACAAAATAGAATGCAAAAAATCCCATAAGATGATGGGGTCAAGTTCAGTTCTGTGTATATTTTGGGTGGGGATGGGGCCAGCATTTACTTCCAGTTGGTAAGAGCCCAAAGTAAAAAAATCCAGGAATGTTTTATGAAGAAGGACAGCTTGCTAGGGCCTTGACTAATGGTGTGGTATATGTGTGGCTGCCAAAGGTGAGGAGTGAGGAGCAGAGAAGGCATTCTAGACAAAATAAACTCTGAACAAAGACATCAAGGTGAGAAAATTTTAGACTGCTCTTTCTCAAAGTATGGTCAGGGGATTTCATGATTTGTGAACTGATTAATAATTGCATGCTCCTTTGTGGGTTTTGTAGGTAGGAGGGATATGCAAGTTCATGGATTTCCATTTTCATAATGACTAAAAACAGATGATTACCAACTGAGTAAGTGAATGACTAAAGATGACTAATTTTGCATTTATATACACCAAACTACTATAATTTCCTTAAATCTATAATTTCATGTCCTACTAAGAAGTCTGAATGGGATTTTTTAAATTCTATTTTGTGCTGTGGTTACGTATGTCCACGCTCTTCTAATAAGCTCTTTGAAGAAGCTAGATGCATATCATTTTGCTAAGACCAAGTTTTTGGTGTCTCCATATAGTCCCAGATAGTTGGAAGCACCTCCCTGCCAATTTTTTCCAGAAGTAAAATAGTCATTCGTACATTTTAGCTGTTAGCCTAAGTTGATCCAGGCTTTCGGCTTTTGTTCTATTATTAATCATTTTCATATCTTATCACCAACTTCTTTTTTTCTGGACAAAATGAATAGGTGGTATAATGACACTATGTATCCTTTGTCCTGCCATTATATTTCTCTCTTGTCCTGTGCCTATGCATGGCATTTGTTTTAATACCTAGGCATGTCTTCTTATCTTTCAGGAAGGAAGCTTATGGAAAAATACAAAGTTCCTGGTTCCCTAGACCAGAGAGTAGCTAATTAAGACCCGTGGGCCAAATCTGGCCTGCAAACTGTTTTTACAGATGAAGTTTTATTGGAATACAGCTATGCCCATTCATTTACATATGATCTGCAGTTACTGTTGCACTATGATGGTAGATGGTAGTTACAGCAAACTTTCAGAAACCTTAGTAATTTACTAATTGTCCTTTTATATAAAACGTCTTCTGGCTCCTGTTCTAGACCATGACATTGATAACTGTTTCCCAAATGGAAATGTGATGCTCCTTAGGGAAAAAACGATATGTGGTGTTTCTAAGACATTAACCAGAACAGGTTGTGTTAACTCACTGAGTGATTTCCTTCACAGCTCACAGTGAACTGACTACTTTAGGAAAGACTGTATTATGAACCCTTGTGTCCCAAAGGGCACAGTCAGATCTTTGTGGTGAAAGAGGAAAATGCAAAACAAAAATGATTACCTGATGAATAATAATAGAATACCCCCATAAAATTAGCAATCCTTTACCTTTTCAAAGGTTTGTTCTTTCTATAGTCTTCCCTTATATTATTTTGAGTCACTCTCTAAATCTATCTCTTTTTGTCAGGAAATTAGCTCATCTAGAATTCCCCTCACCCTCCTGCCCTCCTCCTCTTCCTTTTAGTCCTCCTCATCTTCCCCCGCTTTTTTTATTGTTGGGGATTCATTGAGGGTACAATAAGCTCATCTTTCCTTTTGTCATGCATATATCTCATGGCAGTGATACTCACATGTCTTCCAGGACAATAGAATCTCTAGATGGTTCTCCATGACTTTGAGAATGAATAAACACTTTCAGAGTAGGCCCCAATTCTGAGTTTCATCAGTAGAATATTACATAATAAGTCTGGCATAAGCATTGTTCACATCCAATAGCAAAAATATCTTAAACCCAATAACCTTGTAGAGAATCTGTCTGAGATTTGAAAAAGTTGAGTAGCTACCTCAAATGCTTGTAAATGGTAAAAAACTGGCTGTGAACACAGCTTCAGCTGTTTATCAAAGTTGTGAAATATTTCACATCATATTGGGAGATATTTCTAGTTCATCGGCTAAGTCAAGTGGCCAAACAAATTGTTTATTTCTTATTTAAATTTTTATTTAAAAATCCAAATTTCACAACTAGTCTAGAATTCCCAAAGGTATTTGCTTCAAGTAGATTCCATTTAGAGATAGTTGATATTATTTCTAAATTAAAAGAAGTAAGTTGTAAGAGTCAAAATTTCAGAATAGATTTAAATTACTCTGCCTGTTTGGAACAAAGCATGCTATATCTATTTATACAAAATCCACCATTATAACTAATTCCTGAAGCTTAGGAACCCACGATTTATAATAATTCGGTTTGGTAGTTAGAAAGGAAATTTTTTTTTTTATTTATTTTTTTTTTTGTAGAGACAGAGTCTCAATGTACTGCCCTCAGGTAGAGTGCCCTGGCATCACACGGCTCACAACAACCTCTAACTCTTAGGCTTACGCGATTCTCTTGCCTCAGCCTCCCGAGCAGCTGGGACTACAGGCGCCCGCCACAACGCCCAGCTATTTTTTTTTTTTTTTGGTGTTGTTGCAGTTTGGCCGGGGCTGGGTTTGAACCCGCCACCCTTGGCATATGGGGCCGGCGCCCTACTCACTGAGCCACAGGCGCCGCCCTAGAAAGGAAATTTTTTTAAAGATGCCATAATAAGGCAAATACATGGTTCAATTTAGTATATTTCATTTTGCTCCTGAGATGTATTTTTCCATGATATTTTGATATTTCTTTTGTAGGTGGTCAGCAATTTTTTAACAATTGAAAAACCCATTCATACACAAGTGACATTACCAAATTATAAAAAAACAAGCCATTAGGTGGCACCTGTGGCTCAAAGGAGTATGGTGCCAGCCCCACATGCTGGAGGTGGAGGGTTCAAACCCAGCCCTGGCCAGAAACTGCAAAACAAACAAACAAACAAACAAACAAAAAACCCAAGCCATTGAAGAAGAAGGAAAAAAACAAAAACTAGGCTATGAGTAGGCTACTCATGGGATTTGCAAAATCATGGATGTTTAAACTGCTCTGAACTAAACTATAAATTACAGTATTAAGGGAAATGAGTGGGCAATTTCTACTTTCTAAGAACAGCTTCCAACACTAGTTGAGGAGCATATAGAAATTGGGAATACTCTTGATTTTGCCATACAACTGTTTTCTTTTCTCAGGATTATTAAAAAATAGAGGACTTAATCAAAGTGTGCAAATTATTAGGGTAAATATTTAACGTACAACCTTGGTTCATGCAGCAGTACGTCCTCAAACATTTTATTTGGTGACATTAAATCTTGAACACCATAATTCCAAATTTTCTGAATTTTAACAAGACTTTTCTGAGGGCTTTGGGGGTAGCAAATGGAAATTTAACACTGTGAGTGACTCAACCACTACTTAGCATGACTATTGATGGAGTTCACGGGTCAGTTTCTTTTCACAGGGTTTTTTTGGCCCAGGTCTTCCTGCTTGGATCTCAGGTCCTCTTCCTGCTGAAAGTGACTTTCTTTGAATTTTGCCCCACTACTGTAGGCAATAAGAGATGAGAAAGAAGTGAAGATTACCAGTTCCTTTCCCAAGCAAGGAGACCTGATCGCTGCTGTTTTGGCACCAGTTTCATGCCTATCAGGTAGGACTCACTAGGACTTAGCAATCCTAAGCCCTGACTTTTTATACTTTAGGAAGCTGGCTATGTACATATTTTCCTTCCAGAGACTGAGGCAAGAAACTGTGTGTCCCTTAACTGGCTATTGATGTGGTGGTTTGGGGTACCTGGCAGAAGGTGGACCTCCTTTTCCACAACACCCATACCCACACATTACTAGAGAGAACACCACCCAGCCTCAGAGAAGAGACCTCTTAAACAAGCTCTTGGTTCAGTTAATTTGTAAGTTAATGAAGTAGAAGCTGGAGCATGCTTTTTTTTTTGTGTGTGTGTGTGTGTGTGTTTGGAGTGGGCCTCAGAAACCCAGTGTGGACTACTCTGATCTAGGAGAATAGGCACAGTCATTAGCATTCCTTTTCACGATTATCAGAAAGGGGAGATATCAAAGCCAGAATTCTCAACTCACAAGATAGTTACCCAAATATTTACTCTTTATAGTCCTGAGAATGAACTCCTCATCTCTGGGCCAGGGATTCTGAGGATGAAAAGACATGGTTGGAGATTTGCTTAGGGACCAGCTGGACCTTTTGTCAATTTTCAAATCCTCAAACAATTGGAAGGCAGGCTTGATCATTTCTTACAAAATTAAACATACTCTTACCACGCAATCTGGCAACTGCAATCATGTTTCTTGGCATTTACCCAAAGGAGTTGAAAGCTTATGTCCACACAGGGACCTGCATACAAATCTTTATAGCAGTTTGAATCATAATTGCCAAAAACTTGGAAGCAACCTAAATGCCCTTCATGAAGTGAATAGATACATAATTGTGGTATATCCAGACAATGGAATATTATTCAATGCTCAACAGAAAAGAACTATTAATCCAAGAAAAGACATGGAAGAACCATAAATGCATTTTACTAAGTGATTCCAACTGCAGTAGACCCTCCATAGTTGAGACATTCCATAGTTGACCACTTCCCTACATTGACCACCTTCTTCCGTTAACCTAATTTTCATGGACTGGACATGCAAAACATGTACTCAGTGAAGTTCCTGATGCTGACAACTTCGTTATGTTGACCAGTTTGTTACAGTCCCTTGAGTCATCAACTTACAGAGGTCTCACTATACATGACTATCTGGAAAGGTCATACTACAGAAACAGTAAAAAGATAAGTGGTTGCCGGGGATTAGAAAAGATGGATAGGGGGATGAACAGACAGAACTCAGAAGATGTTTTAGGCAGTGAAACTACTTGACATATATTATAATGGTGAACACGTGTCATTTCACGTTTGTCTAAATCGATAGCATGTACAACAACAGGAGAGAACACTAACAAATATTAAGCCATGGACTCTGAGTGATAGTGACATGTCAAAGTAGGCTCATTGTATGAAATGAGGCACTCTGGTGGGGCGTGCTTGTCGTAGGGGAGCTGTGCATGTGCTGGCGAAGGAGGAACATGGAAATTCTCTGTACTTCCTGCTCAGTTTTGCTGCAAACATAAATCTACTGTAGAAAACAAAGTCTATTTTTTAACAAATCTTTGGTCTTTAAACAAACTCTTAGGCAAAACATTAGGATGGACCAGAGCCAGAGCTGGGAGGGGTAGGAATGTTCTCACTGGGCCTAGAGAACCTAAGGGAAACAGACAGAAGATAGGGTAGCGTTGTGTGTGGGAATCACTCTCCTTTATCTTTTATTTTCAAATGGGAGTTGCTCAACACTGGACAGAGACCCAGGGTCCATCCCCTCAGTGGGAGATATTGAAATGGAAGATACACAGGCTTGGCTCAAACAGAAAAAATTGTAAGCAAAGAAAGTAGCAGAAATAACATTTTATTTTCTTGAGATTTTAATTCATGGCTTGGTATTGTTGTCTTTTTATTTATTCTGTTCCAAATAAGTAGCCAGGCATTTTAGATTTCTATGCCCCATGAGTTTTTGCAGGGAAGAATGCAGAAGGTAATAAAGTAGGGATTTTATTTGTTTTGTAAACTGTAATTTCTTAATTAAACATAATAAGTATCTTGGGCAGATGGGAAGTTAGGGGAAAGCATCCAAGAGTCAGTTGAAATGGGGCTTCCTGATATGGGGAAAGAAGCAAAGTTTGGGACAACTCCTCAGTGAGAGCATCCAGAGCCACTAAGCTACGTCCCATGGTAGGACCCAGGGGGCAAGGCAGGGCCCAGAGGGATAACTGCATGATGTGCCTTGGAAGGCTGCACTTTGGCATACAATCCTTTCATTTGGAGTATGGGATTGAGGTAGTACAGCCACTGGTTATGAAATGCCCATGCAGGATGGCACAAAGAATTTACATTACTGCTATGCATGGAGCATGTTTAGGACTCTAAGATGTTTGTCAGACTTGATAATAACAGAATGAATTGATTCAGAATCAGATTCACATTAATTTATAAAAAACTTTATAGCACCCTAGAGGTTTATAGCACCCTAGAGGTTCTGATCACAGATTTTTACCTGTAACATCTACCCATATTATGGAAAACCTTTTATAGAATGTAACACGAGGGTGGCACCTGTGGCTCAATGGAGTAGGGCGCTGGCCCCATATGCTGGAGGTGGCAGGTTCAAACCCAGCCCCAGCCAAAAACTGCAAAAAAAAAGAATGTAACACGAAGCAGTTCTTTACAGCTACAGCCTTCAAATATCTTCATTTCAAATGATGCTGTTTGTTACATGTGTGTAACAAATAGGCCCATTGCAATGAAAATAAAAAGTGTTTGCAGCTTTAACATAGATTGGTTTTAAAGTTTCCATTTGATCCATCAAAGTTCTTAAATTGTAGAGTATTGATGATGTTGGCAGTTACTGTGGTTATTCTAATAAGGTCCCTTCAGACACACAAATACAAAAATAATGGAAGAGAATGGGCGATTCTTCCATACAGAAGAATTCCAAATAATATATACAGACACTCTGCCCTCAAGGAGTAGAGAATAACTCTCCACTACTTAAGCGTGGGCTGTGTGTAGTAACATTATTTCAAAGAGCACAGTTTGGAGACAGGGTAACAGAGTAAACTTTGTTCAGAAACCTGACAACATTACCTCAGCCATGTGTGTAATGTTAAAACATGATTGGCAGATCATGTTAGCGTCAGTGCCTTTGCTATGATGTGATGAAAATGGCACCTAGCCTCTGTCATCTTCCTCCTAAAAAACATAAGCCCAGTCTTGTCATGAGGAAAACATCAGACAAATCCAAATTGAGGGATATTCTACAAAATCCCACACCAGTACTCCTCAAAACTGTCAAAATTGTAAAAAACAAGGACGGTATAAGAAACTGTCACAGCCAAGAGGAGCCTGAGGAGAGATGACGGCTCAGTTTAACGTCGTGCCCTGGACCAGCCCTGAAATAGAGGTAAACAAAACTAAGGTAATATGAGGTAAACAAAACTAAGAAATATGAACGAAATATAAACTTTAGTTAATAATAATTTATTAATATGGTTTATTAATTGTAACAAATGTACCATACTAATACAAAGAATTTACATTACTGCTATCCATGGAGAGCCTAATAATTGGGGCAACTGCGTGTGGAATATATAGGAATTCTCTTCACTATCTTCTCAAATTTTATGTAAATCTAAAACTATTCCAAAATTTTAATTAAAAAATAGCAGAATTAGAGCAAAATTCAGTAGTCAAATGGAGTCCAATTGACTGGATTCAAGTGTCCTTAAAAGAAGAGATAAACGGCATGTGAAGGCAGAGATACGAAGGGAGAAGACCAGGTGATAACAGAGGAAGAGATAGAACCTTGTAGGTGCCAACCAAGACACCAAGGATTACTGGTTACTACAGAAAACTAAGATGACACAAGTAGACAGTCAGTTTAGAGTTTTAAAAGGAGCACAGCCCTTTTGACATCTTGATTTTGGACTGTAAGACCTTGAAACTATGAGACAATAAATTTCTATTGTTTCAAGTCACCTGGTTTATGGTATTTTGCTTTGGTACCCTAGGACACTATTATTAATACAAATACTTAGCTTATCATGACAACGTGAACCTTTGTTTACTGCACAACTCATAGTGACTCTATGATAATGATGGACAATATTTTCACATACATAAATTTCATACATGTTCTTTTCTGAATGTATGTACCCCCACATGATCTATTTCTTCTTTTTTTTTTATTAAATCATAGCTGTGTACATTAATGTGATCATGGGGCATCATACACTATTTCATAGACAGTTTGACACATTTTCATCACTGGTTAACATAGCGTACCTGGCATTTTCTTAGTTATTGTGCTAAGACATTTACATTCCACATTTACTAAGTTTCACATATACCCTTTTAAGATGCACCACAGGTGTAATCACACCAATCACCTTCCCTCTGCCCACCTCCCCACTCCCTCCCCTCCCTTTCCCACATCCCCCTACTCTTAGGTTGTAACTGGGTTATAGCTTTCATGTGAAAGCCATAAATTAGTTTCATAGTAGGGCTGAGTATATTGGATACTTTTTCTTCCATTATTGAGATACTTTACTAAGAAGAATATGTTCCAGCTCCATCCATGTAAACATGAAAGAGGTAAAGTCTCCATCTTTCTTTAAGGCTGCATAATATTCCATGGTGTACATATACCACAATTTATTAATCCATTCGTGGATCGATGGGCACTTGGGCTTCTTCCAGGACTTAGCAATTATGAATAGGGCTGCAATAAACATTCTGGTACAAATACCTTTATTATTATGTGATTTTTGGTCTTCTGGGTATATGCCTAGTAGAGGACTTATAGGATTGAATGGCAGATCTATTTTTAGATCTCTAAGTGTTCTCCATATATCTTTCCAAAAGGAATATATTAATTTGCATTCCCACCAGCAGTGTGGAAGTGTTCCCTTTTCTCCACATCTACACCAACATCTCTGGTCTTGGGATTTTGTGATATAGGCTAATCTTACTGGAGTTAGATGATATCTCAAAGTAGTTTTGATTTGCATTTCTCTGATGATTAAAGATGATGAGCATTTTTTCATATGTCCGTAGGCTGTGCGTCTGTCTTCTTCAGAGAAGTTTCTCTTCAAATCCCTTGCCCAGCCTGTGATGGGATCACTTGTTCTTTTCTTGCTTATACGTTTGAGTTCTCTGTGGACTCTGGTTATTAAACCTTTGTCAGAGACATAGCTGCAAATATCTTCTCCCATTCTGAGGGCTGTTTGCTTGCTTTACTTACTGTGTTCATGGCTGTGCAGAAGCTTTTTAGTTTGATCAGGTCCCAGTAGTGTATTTTTGAAGCTGCTTCAATTGCCCGGGGGGTCCTCCTCATAAAATACTCGCCCAGACCGATTTCCTCAAGGGTTTCCCCTGCACTCTCCTCTAGTATTTTTATAGTTTCATGTCTTAAGTTTAAATATTTGATCCAGTGAGAGTCTATCTTAGTTAATGGTGAAAGGTGTGGGTCCAGTTTCAGTCTTCTACAGGTTGCCAGCCAGTTCACCCAGCACCATTTGTTAAATAGGGAATCTTTTCCCCACTGAATGTTTTTAATTGGCTTGCCAAAGATCAAATAATGGTAAGTAGCTGGATCCATCTCTTGGTTCTCTATTCTGTTCCAGACATCTACTTCTCTGTTTTTGTGCCAGTACCATGCTTTTTTGATCACTATTGATTTGTAGTATAGTCTGAGATCTGGTAACGTGATTCCCCCGGCTTTGTTTTTATTTCTGAGTAATGTCTTGGCTATTCGAGGTTTTTTCTGATTCCATATAAAAGGAAGTATTGTTTTTTCAAGATCTTTAAAGTATGACAGTGGAGCTTTAATAGGGATTGCATTAAAATTATATATTGCTTTGGGTAGTATGGACATTTTAACAATGTTGATTCTTCCCATCCATGAGCCTGGTATGTTTTTCCATTTGTTAATATTTTCAGCTATTTCTTTTCTTAGAGTTTCATAGTTCTCTTTATAGGGATCTTTCACGTCTTTTGTTAGATAAGCTCCCAAATATTTCATCTACTTTGGCACTACTGTGAATGGAATAGAGTCCTTAACTGTTTTTTCAACTTGACTATTGTTGGTATATATAAAGGCTACCGATTTATGAATGTTGATTTTGTAACCTGAGACGCTGCTGTATTCCTTGATCACTTCTAAGAGTTTTGTAGTAGAATCTCTAGTGTTTTCCAGATATACAATCATATCATCTGTGAAGAGTGAAAGATTGATCTTTCTGACCCTGTATGGATACCCTTGATCGCCTTTTCTTCGCTAATTGCAGTGGCTAAAACTTCCATTACAATGTTAAAAAGCAATGGAGACAATGGGCCTTGTCTGGTTCCTGATCTGAGTGGAAATGATTTTGATTTAACTCCATTCAATATGATGTTGGCTGTGGGTTTGCTGTAGATGGCCTCTATTAGTTTGAGAAATGTCCCTTCTAAACCGATTTTCTTGAGTGTTCTGATCATGAAGGGATGCTGGATATTATCAAAAGCTTTTTCTGCATCAATTCAGAGAATCATATGGTCTTTGTTTTTTAATTTGTTTATGTGCTGAATTATACTTATAGATTTATGGATATTGAACCAGCCTTGAGTCCCTGGGATAAAACTGACTTGGTCATGATGTATAATTGGTTTGATGTGTTGCTGGATTCTTTTTGTTAGGATCTTGTTGAATATTTTTGCATCTATATTCATTAGTGATATTGGTCTATAATTTTCTTTTTTTTGTTGGGGTTTTTCCTGGTTTGGGGATCAGGGTGATGTTTGCTTCATAGAACGTGTTGGGTAGTCTTCCTTCTTTTTCTACCTTTTGGAATAGGTTGAGTTGTATAGGTACTAATTCCTCTTTAAAGGTTTGGTAGAATTCTGACGTGAAACCATCTGGTCCCGGGCTTTTCTTTTTGGGGAGGTTTTGTATGGTTGATACTATTTCAGAACTTGATATGGGCCTGTTCAACATTTCCAATTAATTCTGGCTAAGTCTTAGAAGGTGACGTGCTTCCAAGTATTGGTCAATTTCCTTCAGATTTTCATATTTCTGAGAGAAAAGTTTCTTGTAGTATTCATTGAGGATTTTTTGAATTTCTAAGGGGTCTGTTGTTATTTCATCTTTGTTGTTTCTGATTGATGAGATTAGAGATTTTACTCTTTTTTTCCTGGTTAGGTTGGCCAATGGTTTATCTATTTTATTGACCATTTCAAAAAACCAACTTTTTGATTTATTGATCTCTTGTATAATTCTTTTGTTTTCAATTTCATTTAATTCTGCTCTAATTTTGGTTATTTCTTTTCTTCTACTTGGTTTGGGGTTGGAATGTTCTTCCTTTTCCAGTTGCTTGAGATGTCTCATTAAATTGTTAACTTCCTCTCTTTCCGTTCTCTTGAGGAAGGCATAAAGTGCTATAAATTACCCTCTTTGCAGTATCCCAGAGGTTCTGGTAGTTCGTGTCTTCGTTGTCATTTTGTCCAAAAGTTTGGCAATTTCCTTCTTAATCTCATCTCTGACCCAGCTATCATTCAGCATAAGGTTATTTAACTTCCATGTTTTTGTATGAGTATGCATATTCCTGTTTTTACTGAGCTCAACTTTTATTCCACGGTGGTCCGAGAAGATGCATAGAATAATTTCTATTCCTTTAAATTTACTGAGGTTAGACTTGTGACCTAGTATGTGATCGATTTTGGAGTATGTTCCGTAGGCTGATGAGAAGTATGTGTATTCAGTTTTGTTGGGATGACATGTTCTGTAATGTTCAATTTGGTGTTCCTATGTAGGGAAGACAATTGATGGAGGGTCCATTCAGGCCATTTTGCTCCACCTCCACACTATATGTCCTGTTTTTATTCTCTTACCTTTAACACCTTCCTATTATTCCCAGTTTACTGTAGTATTGTGATGGTGTTCCTTGTTGTTGTTGTTGTTGTTGCTTTTCCCATTCATGTGTTGCATACTTCAAGGGTTCTTTCGGGTAGAGATGAGTGTCCTTCAATGCTGGGTCTCACTGGTTTCTTATGCTGCTAATATTCATGAACTCTTGTTGATGAACAGGGTTGAACTCTTATCCACTATATCCTCTTTGCCTAGCACAGAACCTTCAATATACTCAGGATTCAATTAAATAATTGTTGAATGAAGAAAGAAACCAGGGAAAGAAGTATTGAAGTGGTCTTTGAACTGGTCCTTCTTGTATCTGTAAAAGTTTTGATGCTGACAAGTATACAAAAATAGCATAGTCTATGCTTAGAAAAAGTTACCAAGTTAGAATCTGTGTTACAATAATGGGAGGAGTGTAGGGGGGAGTCATATAAACATAGGTAGGGTAGTTCCAAAGAAAAAGAGAAAAATTTACTTCCACTAGAATGGAGAATAGTTGAATTACAGATCACCTTCTTTGAAAATGGGCATCATTATCCCATGTTAGTTGATGACGTTAGGGCTCAGAATGTTCAAATAACAACTAGGAAATGTCAGAGTTGGGATTTGAGTCCAGGTGTTTTTGTCAGCTAATTTATTTAATTCATACTTATGGAGGCTCCATTCAGTGCCAATCCGTGTGCCAAGGCTATTTTAACTCCCAACCACATGCGTTTTCCTCTATCCTTGTTGCTACCAAGCACTAGCAATGGGAAATTATACAGCTTAGCTACCTAAAATAATATAGTACTAGGTACCCATAAAGAGACAAAACTAAAATTTAATGTAGTCATTTATTGAAAAACTTAAGAGAGATAATAAAACTGTAATGCATTGATAGTGGCAAATATAGAAAGGGGTGATGGAGAAGTCTGGCCTTTGTTAACTACACCTGGGTCTTAGCCAAAATCTGCTGCTATTCATCCTTTCCCCTCATCCATCCATCCTTTCCTCTGCATTCAACAATGCACTCCACACTGTCTGGGAACATAAGTAAAAAAAAATACTTAAAGAAATAGAAATTGTATAAATATTTTAACTCCAAATTTCCCTAGTTTAATTTCCCATAGAAGTTGCCACCTGTTTTATAGGTCATAATTTATATTACATTGTAAGCTGATTTTGCAAAACACACATTGGAAAATATTCTTTAAGCAAAGATTTGACTAATGTGACCTAGCTGTAAGCTTGTAGGAGCAAGAACTGTGCTTCTACTGGCCAGCACATGCCCTGAGCACAATCAATGGCCAGTAACTAGTGAATGAATGAATGAATAAATGAATGAATAGGAGAATTGTGAGCACCTTGGCAGAACTGGTGGATATAAGTGTGCTTTGTTTGTGTTTGTCTTCTTATTTTAAAGGGTAGGGAGCTCTCACAGAGCCCTCTAAATGAAAAATATTAGGTACTTGCTTACTCTTCCTAGTGCTGGTACTCAGGGATAATGAGATTAAATACTCCTTTGTTTGGTAACTTTTCTCTCAGGCCTCAGAGATGATTTCAGTTACCAAAATAAATAGGGGTTTCTCTTTCCCTACCCAAAGACATTATGGGTTATCTGATTCTTAAAACACTGCCTTTAGAAGTAGCTTTCCCAAATGGATTGAATTTGGAAGGTGTTTTGTTTATCTGGTACATGGATCAGTGGCAGTCAGCAAAACCCACATAAAAGAATGTGAGGATCCCTTATCTGAATGGAATTTAATTAAAAATAAACAAGATGACTACTATTTTAGGATAGCATAGTCTCTTAGTACAATTTAATTTCCTTTTGAGAAAAGATAATATAAAACCTTTTTAAATTCCAATGTATTAAGGCATATTCTACATCACATTATTATTCCCATGGGTGTTTCTCCCACCCCCTTGACGTTCAATTCTTTTTTACTCAAGTAATTTTTCTTCAACACATGAGTTCCATTAGCCAATTCAGTTACATCCTGCCCACTATCTTTATGTAGTTAATTTTGACAACACCAAGAGCTGGAACTCTAAATCAACAACTCCAAAAATAGTTCCTTTGAAAACAAAGATGCAATCACAAATAGATTGGATTGAAAATTCTCTGGATAATGTCTTGTAGGGTTCCTTTTTAAAAAAGCAAATGTAATGAGCCAACTCATCATACCAGAGGTCTCAAGAAGTAAACCACAAAAATGCATTTATCTCTTTTGTTGTACTTAATGTACATTCTTAGCATGGAGACTTCAATCGGGTTTGTCTTTGTTGTACATCTTGCCTGTCTTTATGACATTGGACTTACATGACCAGCTCCCAAAGGACACTTTTCTCATTTCATATCATCATATGAGTGATAAGTTAACAGCATTGTTTGAGGTGGACTTTTCAATTAGAGGAGGTTTTATATGAATCTGAGAAAAGATACAGATTCTTTGTGGCCATGGGGCTTTTTGAGACACTCTTTGTTCATTCCTTCTGAGCAACAATAGCAGATATTTATACATTTCTGGAGCTTTGCTATGTGACAGGTACCATGCTATGCATTCAACTTATAGTATATCATTAGTCTTGGTTATAATCCTATGAAGTGTGCTATTGTTTTTACTATTTAAAAAATATAGAAATGAAATGAAATATAGCAGGGTTATTGCTCAAAGTCATGAGGTTAGGAGAGAGAGTGCCAGTGCCAACATTAAACCAAGAATGAAAACTATCAGATAACACAGAAAGTTTGAGTCCAGAATTCGTATCCCTAACAGTACATACAATGCTGCTTGTAGACAAAGTGCATCTTAAACATTCTTCTAAATCTCATCCTGAGTATTTTTGGGAAAATCTTTTGCCTCATTCCCTCCAATTTTTCCTTTTCGATCCACATCCTTCCTTATCCATAACCTCTTTCATCACTCAATAAGAGATTCTTCAATATCCAACCCCCCCCAAAAGAAAAGCCAGACTATAAAAAACATATTCTTCATATATAGTCTCTAATTTTATTATAAACCCTGCAGTAAATGCCATTGGTTGCTTACATAATAACTATTTTCTCACCCAATTTTTCCTTATTCATGGAACCCCACATTTGTTCATAGAGAAAATGTGCCCAAATCCAGATCACCATTTCCCTGAGCCATCTTAAGACTTAATCATTTTCTGGCTTTCTTAGCCTCCCTTCTGGCCAGAGATGGCTGTGTAACATAGTACTGGCTGAGAAGACAAGAGTAGATATCTGTTCAGTATTTCTGGAAAAGGTTTTGATTTGTTGATGAAATGGAGTGGACACGTTTGTTGCCTCCTCTTTCCATTTTAGTTGCCTTAGATAGGCTGTGACATCCGAAACTATATTCACTATTTTGCGATGTGAGATCAAAATAACTTCAGAGATTTCATCTATCATGTCCTTAATCATTTATCTCCAGACTCAATTATATTTGAGGCAATCATTTATCTCCAGACTCGATTATATTTGAGGCAATTGTTTAAATTAAGATTATTCATATTTTATATTATTTGCAGCTGAACACACTCTCCACTGATTCATCTTATAAAATAAATGTCCTTTCACTGAAGGGAAAACAGTGGGTCAGAGAATTTTTTTTTTTTCATTTAGGATATAAACTTGTGCATCTTCTATGTTCTTGACATTGTACTAGTTGCTAGGTACAAATAAGACCTAATCCCTATAGATGTGTATTACAAATTCTAGGTTTAGCACAGGGTTTTATCATAAATAAAAAATTATTTTAAATTTCTTTTTCTTTTTTCTTTGCATCGTATAAATCTAAAAAATATTGGAATAGTCATTTTAGCTCAATTTTAGAAGAGCATAATCTCTGAATAAAAGGAAATTTTAAGTATAGGTAGAGCTCAGTCAGAAAACAAAGTGATGCAAGTGTGTTTTTGTAAGTTTAATAATCTGATTAGTAACACATAGTTTAACCAGAATTAATGAGAGCAGTGGAGGTCTTTGACTTCAGTGGGTACATACCTGAACCGCAGAGATAAATTTGCTGCAATCCCGTGCAATATGTTTGTCCTAGCATTTGTGTCAAGAATGATAGCTTACATTTCAGTCTCAGTTTCAAAGCTTCCCCTTTCCTGAATAGGAGGAAAACTGTCACATTAATTTTTAGCAAATTAAAACCAGTTAAGAGCTCTTGGCCCCAGTGCAGAGAAAATGGTTTGCATAACAACAACCTATTTTCCTTTTAAAAAGGTAGATTTCTTGAATGCTTCTATAACCTTTAAAGAAAATAGAGTTTTCAAATCTGGAGCATATTGGGTTGCAGCTGACACTTGAAGCTGGAGGCTCTCAGAGCTGGCTAATATTAACAGCCACCCGACTGTCAGGAAAAAAAAAAAAAAAGAAAACAGGGTGAAGGGACACTGTTTCATTATAAGCAACCTTGCAAGGCATTCCAACTTACAGCTGCTCAACTCAGTGGACCAAACACCTCTGACTACCTGAAATGTGGCCTTGCTGAATGCTTCCACATTTAGGGGTTATTAGAAAGGATTGGAGCAAGTGACCTATAACGGAGAAGGAATCAGGGCAGGCTCTGAACCTCCTCAGAGGTCCTGTAATGAACTGGTCTAGGAAGGTCTTTGATGCTGCCTTTGCATACTATATATGAGCTTTCTGCTCAGTCATTTCCTCTGCACTTTGGTAGCACAGCATGAAGCCTGCTATTAGAAAAAAAGGTTTATTGCTACCTTGCAAACATTTATTGGGTAATATCTAAAACATGGTGTCAAGTTATAGTAATGTGGTGTTCCGGGAACCTTTTTGAGAATTTTAGTGTTCCAGAAAATGGTCCTTTGAGAATTCTTCTGTTTCAGAAACGAAAAGTAGTAGATATGTATATATATGTGTGTGTGTGTGTGTGTGTGTGTGTGTGTGTGTGTGTGAGTAATAAGTTCATGTATCCTCACATTACTTGCTAGAGACGTACAATTTTTCTTTGTCTATTCCTAACATAGCTCTTTCTTGAAATTTTCAAGGAGTGTGCCTCAGAGAACAAATATTCAGATTTACCATCTGCCCGTAGATATTATTTGCCTGTGTTTATGCTAGGTCACTGACACCACACACATTTTAATCCCCAAAGGAATTTATTTGGTGCTGCTATCTATTCAACCAAGCTCAAGTTTCTCTAGTTCAGAAGAAAATAGTCCAATATGAACTCCATGCAGACTTCTTTTTGTTAATGTGGCTAAAAGGGAAGAAAGAAAGGTTACTTTAAAGTATTACGATGGAAATGCATACAGTGACACCTAACTATGCCTGTACAAGTTCTCTTGCCTTCCTCCTCTGCATCTGGAGAATACCCTACATAGAGAGGCACTCAGGAAATGTTTGTTGATGGAATAGGTGATGATTAAACAAATCAATAAAAGGTGAAAATTACCATCTATGAACTTTTTTTGTTTGATATTCAAAGACTTTACCAATGGACAAGGACCTCTCTTTCCATAAATAATTTGTAAAGCACTGTCCTAAATGAAGTGATAAAAATGATGCAATGTCAACTAAATCTTAATTGAATTCAGTAAAAGATGAACACACAAATAAAGTGAATGGCATCCAGATCCCTTTTGGATCTGCTGGCCCCTCCTTGACCTTCTATTTAGATCACTCAGAGCTTCTTTACACCTTTCACCATTAACTAAGATAGACTCTCACTGGATCAAAGATTTTTTTTTTTTTTTTTTTTTTTTTTTTGTAGAGACAGAGTCTCACTTTATGGCCCTCGGTAGAGTGCCGTGGCCTCACACAGCTCACAGCAACCTCCAACTCCTGGGCTTAAGCAATTCTCTTGCCTCAGCCTCCCGAGTAGCTGGGACTACAGGCGCCCGCCACAACACCCGGCTATTTTTTTTGGTTGCAGTTTGGCCGGGGCCGGGTGTGAACCAGCCACCCTCGGTATATGGGGCCGGTGCCTTACCGACTGAGCCACAGGCGCCGCCCCTGGATCAAAGATTTAAACTTAAGACATGAAACTATAAAGATACTAGAGGAGAGTGCAGGGAAAACCCTTGAAGAAATAGGTCTGGGAGAGTATTTTATGAGGAGGACCCCCAGGGCAATTGAAGCAGCTTCAAAAACGCACTACTGGGACTTGATCAAACTAAAAAGCTTCTGCACAGCCAAGAACACAGTAAGTAAAGCAAGCAAACAGCCCTCAGAATGGGAGAAGATATTTGCAGGTTATGTCTCCGACAAAGGTTTAATAACCAGAATCCACAGAGAACTCAAACGCATTAGCAAGAATAGAACAAGGGATCCCATTGCAGGCTGGGCAAGGAATTTGAAGAGAAACTTCTCTGAAGAAGACAGGCACGCGGCCTTCAGACATATGAAAAAATGCTCATCATCTTTAATCATCAGAGAAATGCAAATCAAAACTACTTTGAGATACCATCTAACTCCAGTGAGACTAGTCTATATCACAAAATCCCAAGACCAGAGATGTTGGCGCGGATGTGGAGAAAAGGGAACACTTCTACACTGCTGGTGGGAATGCAAATTAATACATTCCTTTTGGAAAGAGATATGGAGAACACTTAGAGATCTAAAAATAGATCTGCCATTCAATCCTGTAATCCCTCTACTGGGCATATACCCAGAAGACCAAAAATCACATCATAACAGAGATATTTGTACCAGAATGTTTATTGCAGCCCTATTCATAATTGCTAAGTCATGGAAGAAGCCCAAGTGCCCATCGATCCACGAATGGATTAATAAATTGTGGTATATGTACACCATGGAATATTATGCAGCCTTAAAGAAAGATGGAGACTTTAACCTCTTTCATGTTTACATGGATGGAGCTGGAACATATTCTTCTTAGTAAAGTATCTCAAGAATGGAAGAAAAAGTACCCAATGTACTCAGCCCTACTATGAAACTAATTTAGGGTTTTCACATGAAAACTATAACCCAGTTACAACCTAAGAATAGGAGGAAGGGGAAAGGGAGGGGAGGGAGAGGGGAGGTGGGTAGAGGGAAGGGGATTGGTGGGATTACACCAGTGGTGCATCTTACAAGGGTATATGTGAAACTTGGTCAACGGTCTGTGAAGCTAGTGAATGATGCCCCATGATTATATCAATGTACACAACTATGATTTAATAAAAAAATAAAATAAAATAAAAATAAACAGCTTAAAAAAAAAAGCAAAGAAACCACTTCCCAGTTCTACTCTTTCAGCTCATCCATAGTTTCTGCATCCTCTCTCTCACCCTCACACTACACGTAGCCCCACCTTCCTGCTCTTTGCTTCCTTTTGTCCTCTTCCGCTTTACCGTCTTAATTCTAGATTCTCAATTTTCCTTCATTAATACATGATTATACACATTTGTGAGGTATATGTGACATTTTGATACATGCATAGTGTATGTAATGATCAAATCAGGGTGACAGGGATATTCATTGCCTCAAGCTGTTATCATTTCTTTGTGTTGGGAGCAGTCCAAATTTTCTCTTACAGCTATTTTGAAATATATAATAAATTATCATTAACTATATTCACTCTACTGTACTATGAAATACCAGAACTTATTCCTTTTATTTAACTGTATTTTTGTACCCATTAACCAACCTCCCCTCAACCCTCAACCCTGGCTTTGATGTTTCTTTTTTGTGTGTTTCTAAGTGTCCTTAACGTACCTTTATTCAGGATCAATATATTGCAAAACTGCAGAGGAGTTTGTTATTATGCACATTATTATTCTATATTCTTTTATCATAAAAAATAAGTGGTTCTTCTAGCACCAAAATATTTAAAGATGATTAGGAATAAGGCAATGGATAAAATAACATAGTCAAAAGACTTAGATTACTTGCACACACACCCCCACCCCCGCCATAAAAATTATTTGTTTGGGCAATAGTTATGTAATTCATGTCACAACTAAAATGCTATGCACTGAATTGTGTCCCTCCCCCACCTCCCCACATTCACATGTTGAAGCCTGGCCCTTCAATGAGAAAGTATTTGGGGATGGGCAGGTTTAGATGAGGTTATGGTGATGGGGCTTTTATGATGGGATTAGTATTTTTATAAAAAGAGATACCAGGGATCTTTCTGTCTTTCTTTCTTTCTGTCTGTCTCTTTTCCCCATATGAAGACACAGCCAGAGAGAAGGCAGCTGTTTGCAAGCCAGAAAGAAAGCTCTTACCAGAAACCAACAATACCAGCACCTGGATGTGGACTTCTATACTCTAGAACAGTGAGAGTATACATTTCTATTGTTTTAAGCCTACACATTCATCTAAACAAACCCATTAAAAGTAATTCTTTCTTGGCAGAAAAGTGTGCTTACATGGGTCACTGAAAGCTCTAATTTCATGGGTGAGGAATCCTAGATTGAGGTTCTTAAATTTCAGAAAATAGAAATAAAGGAATTATTAACAATTCAACAGTTTTCGAACATCGTTATGCTTCCAATCTTGCTCCCTTCAACTATTCTCTGTACTCTGCACCTGGAGGTGATTGTTTGAAAGGGAAATTTGAATTATGTGTCTTATTTTTATATTCAAAACCCCTCTCTGGCACTACATTGCCCTAAGGCCTAGACTGCTATTGTAATAACTTCATCTGCAATAATGTCTCTTCCCACTGGGCTTTTGCATAGATTGTTTATCCCTCTTGTAATCCCAATTGTCTTCTGCTCTCTCTCCTCCACACTTTTTAATAACTAAATTGTACTCAGCATTCAAAATTCACTAAGGTTATCACATCTTCTTTGGAAAGCCTTCCCTGCTTTCTCAAAGCTAGAAATGTGTCTGTCTTCTGTGATCCTGTGACTTTCTGGACATCTCCGTTAGGTCCCTCTGTGTAAGTGGCTGCTTTCTTGCCTGTCTCTGGCACTCTGTTATAAAATCTTAGAAGGCAAGGACTGTTTCCTGTTTTCATTGTATACCTAGAACTTAACCCAGTAACTGCATGTGTGAGCACTCAAGTTCTCACTAAGATGATAATTGCATGAATAGTTTACTTTCTTTTTTTATTTTTATTATTTTTTTATTAAATCATAGCTGTGTACATTAATGCGATCATGGGGCACCATACACTGGTTTAATAGACCATTTGACACATAATAGTTTACTTTCTAGGTCTTTCTGACTACTGTGACTGCTATGAATCATACTGACAATCCAAAATTGGTCTCTATACCTGTAGATTGTATCTCTCTACTTTGCATGATTCTAGGTTTCAATCCCTCTTTATTCTCCTGATCCTTGGGTTTCAGATATAAGCACAGTGTGAGGGGCTCTTTATTTTTGACATAGAAGTTTTGGGCAGGAGAGAAATACATTCCGGGGATTGTCTTTAGTCCCCATGACCATATTCTTTATTCCCAGTACACATTAACCCTTTTCTTAGGTTTTATTCTCTCTGTTTTTTTTTTCTTTCCTCTTAGATGAATTTTATATGAATTAATATAAATTAATAAGAAATTTATATGAATTAACTTCCTAGATTCAGACTGTCATAATATGATTTCAGATGACAAAATATCTTTTCCAGTACTTCTTTATCTATGTAACAATGGGTTACACACAATAAAACATTGCAAATACTTCTGTTAGCCTTTTTCGTGGTTTCTGGTAGAGTTTTCTTTTCCATGGTGTTTGTGGAAGTTAGACAATGTAGCTATTTAAAAACTGTATTAGTAGAAACTCACCAGAAGTTAACCAATTGGTCCAAGATTGATGAACTGATCAACTTCAATGCTTATGAAACTTTGCAATGTTACCATTTGATGTGATGGCTTATCTTTAGGGGAAAATGCAATTTTCAGAAAAATGACCATGTTTAAATAAACAGACCCTAGTTTCAAATACAGTACTAAAAAGCAAAATAAAACACTCAATTTTTAGTTAAGACATTGAGCAATTTGATTTCTTTTTGTTAGACTCTAATTCAAGTGCCCTAATTCAGCTTATTGCAGAACTAAACTAAAACTCAAAGGAAAAATTTAAAAAATGACTTTTATAGCAATGACATCATTATATCAAATTTTGGCATTTCATATTTTTCAAACAGAAACTTGGAAATAACAGAATACAAGTTAAATAAAAAAGTTGAAACTAATCCAATTCTCTATTTTTCTTTCCATTTTTTTAACCAAGCTTTTTATTGCCAGCTTTTACTTTGCATAATAATATATGATGAATTGTCCAAGAAAGACCCAGTGGGTACATTTCTCTTAGAAATAAGCCTCTCAGTGCAATAGGAGGCCAAGTTCTAGGGCAACATACTTATATAACCATGTAAAAGCTTCCTTCTTGCCAAGCAGTTGACCACCCTGGGCATTTGTCAAAATCCATCTCTATTCTAGAAAAACAATATGAACCCTAAGAATATATCTTACAAATAATACTATTAGCAATATTAACTTGATGTACCAAAGCTATATATTACACATTTTACTATTTATTTAATTACTTTGAATCATTATGCACACAGGCTACAACTGTAGACTTTAAGATATTTTGCTGGTGGACCTCTTAAGAGAATTTTTAAGATCTGCAAATCCCCTTGTATATTTTCATCTGACATACTGAGTGTCTTCATAATTTTAAATAGTTGCCAAAGAATATTTCTAACTGTAAATATTTCTACTTTATAATAATTCGACAAGACTGCAAAACTGAAAAATATTTTTATGCATACATATAAAAAAGAATATTTTATTGGAGATGTATTTCTTGATAGATGTACGTAGATTTCCTTCCCCGAATTATTTAATGGATATAAGAATGGGAGTTATTTATTGTTAGGAGGAATAAAGGTTAAGTGGAAATGAATAACAAAAAAAGAGAGGGTATTCAGTCACTACATAGCATGGGGCTTATAAAAATTATTAATAAATTTATTTATAAGAGAATTCATAATTCATTCTTCTTAAATTATGCCAAATCTAACAAATAGACAGGATAAGATAAATTAGCAGATCAAAATGTGATAAATGAGAGGAATTTTTGGAAAAAATCAATGAAAATGGTTAAGAAGAATGAAATGTAAACTGAAACCAATACACATTTTTTATTTGAAAATAAAATATTGATTTTTAAGAAATAATTATTCACTTTTTATCTCCTCAAAATTATGAAAAATATACAACTCAGATATAGACTGAGATGCAAGATAATTAAGATGATTCAAATTCTTTCTTTTTATTGGGAAGGGAGAAGATGAAATGTTGGTAGAATGAAATTTTTCAATATGCATTTTATGAATCTTGAATATTTTAATCCTCAGACAGGTAGGTAGGCAGATATATAGATAGGTAGATAGGTGGGTGGACAGATGGATGGGTGGATGAATGGATGAAATGATGGATGAATAGATAAATGAAATAGAGGCTGAATGTATGCATAGATAGATAGGTAGATAGGTAAAGAGATAGCTAGTTAGCTGGGTAGGTGTAAGATAGAAATATGGGGACGGAGCCTTGCCATGAGTTTGTTGCCTGGATGAAATCAAACATTAGTATTTCCTAGTGATAATATTTGCTTTGCTTCCTCCAACTTATCCTTCTGGGTGATGCAATCTTCAACAATTCTTATAGTATGGAAGAGGGAGGAGGGAGGGGGTGGGGCCTTGGTGTGTGTCACACTTTATGGGGGCAAGACATGATTGTAATAGGGACTTTACCTAACAATTGCAATCAGCATAACCTGGCTTATTGTACCCTCAATGAATCCCCAACAATAAAAAAAAATTAACTTTTCTTTTTATTTTTTTTTTTTGAGACAGAGTCTTAAGCTGTTGCCCTGGGTAGAATGCCAATGAGCTCACAGGAACCTCAAAGTCTTGGGTTTAAGCCATTCTCTTGCCTCAGTCTCCCAAGTAGATGGAACTACAGGTGCCCACCACAACACTCAGCTATTTTTTTGTTTTTGTTGTTGCAGTTGTCACTGTTGTTTTAGCTGGCCTGGGCCAGGTTGGAAGCCGCAACCTTGGTGTATGTGGCTGGTGCCCTTACCCACTGAACTACAAGCCACCCCCAAAATTAACATTTTTGTGATCCTAGTATGTCACTTTACAAATATTCTGAACTTGGAATATTTTAAGAAGAGATCAAATAATATCAATTCTACTGCAGGCTTTGTCCTTAGCAGAAATATATTTAAGAGAAGCAAAGATAAGAACTTCTAATGTGAGTTTATGGTGTGTCAGAAAAATAGGCTTATCAAACAAAAAGTTTCCATAATGTCCTTTATTTCTTACCCTAGAGAGTTATACTGCAGCCCAGTATAGTGGACCAAAATATGATTCAAGATGGATTAGAATTATGCTTTTATTTTCTACACAGGAAAAAGAATAATTTTGTAAGAGGACTTGGGAATAAGAGAATCTGCCTGATGCTTTCAACTACAGGCAATTTGTTAGACATATCAATTTTTAAGAAAGAAGAGACGAATGGAATTTGGGATCTAGAAATTGTCTTCTTTAACACATCCATCACTGTACCTCGATGGAAAGTCTCTCTAGACCCTAGGGGTATAAATAGAATAATTGCTTCATGTAGCTAGGAAGTTTAGAGGCAGAGCATGATTTGATTTAATCCTAATGGCTTTAAAGAAGAACATGCAAACCCCTCCTATACTGGGGATAGAATTAACCTTAGGGTACTACCACTCCTTCGTATAAGTGGTAGTCTTTGACCTTTGCCAAGCTGGATAAAGTGCATGTGTTTGAGAAAGTGAGTGCCTTGAGGTTGGTTCTAACCCCTTTCATCTCCCATTAAGGGACAATAGAAGAGATCACAAAAAGCTTCCAGGAAATCATACAGCAGAAGGATAAAGAGACAACTCACTTAAAAAAATAGATCATCTTATTACAGTAAGAATTTCATATTTACAATTTTCCCATCATTTAAGTTGCAGTCCCCTTTCAAGTCTTTTGTCTAAAGAGCCATTACTTCTCATGAACATCTTTTCCTGAATACTGTGGAGCCAGCCTTCCTAACTTCTGGTGGCAGAAAGGACTCACCTTTCCCCAGGAATGTTTATTCTCACTAGTGCTGGCCTTCACGTGGGGTCACCACCATACCACAATGGAATTTTGGCAGCAGCACTCTAGAGAAGCATAGCAAAATAAATAATAAGATAAAAACAAAACAAAACTTAGTATGCCAACTGCAAAAGAATCAAGAATCTAAAGTATATAGAATATCCCAGGATAGGCAGAGAGAAGTTGTTGAAAAGGTAAAGTACCTATGAATGGGTTATTTTTTGTGGATGAAAGAAAAGCCCTCAGATTTTCATCTTGTTAACTTATCTTTTGTTATGAAGGTGTTGGCCATGACTCTTTTGAAGTGAGAATAAAACCAATTATCTCCTTTCCAATTCTGTAGTAGGATACAGGAAGTTTAAATGGCTATGAAGTTTATTGCCCTTTATTTGATGCTGGTTTTGTGTTATCCAAAAGTATAGTATGGCTGAAAATACCCAGGTGTAACCTGCTGTTCCATTCATGCTCTATTCATGCTCATGTTCCATTCATACCCCTGGATATGATCCCTGACGACTTCTCAAATAGGCTTTGTTATACACTATTTCTTGGGAGTCAGAACACTTTCACTAATATAAAGCAAAATAACAAAACTTTACCCTCTATCCTCAAAAATCCCTTAATTGAGGAATCTGGATTTGTGTCTATGAGACATTGAGCAATCAGTGAACACAGAATAAGAAGAAATTAGATAACCATTCCTAAAGCTAGAGTAGGTGTTTTACATGCATTATCTCATTTAATCCCATAATAAAGCTAGACAATTTATAATTTTTCTTTTCTTTTACATGAGAACTGAAGCTTATATGTCTAATATGATAATTGAGGTAAAAATGATTCAATGATAGATAAAGGATTTGAGATTCAAATCCTGGTCTATTTTGACAAAATAACTTTCTATTTCTTGGTATTCAAGACCTATGATCCCTGGGAACTCTTAAATTTCCTGCTCAGCTAACTTTGCAAGAAAGAGGTATTGGATAAGAAGAAATGATAGGTAATTAGCTAGAAATCTGGGCCCCTATCTTGGTGCCACTCACCTTAATTTTGTACCTGGTGATTACTCACACCTGGAGAGGAAGGATTAATCTACCAGTCAGAACTTAGTATGGCAACTGTAAAAAAATCAAGAAGAATCTCTAACCTAGCAACAGATACAGAGAAATGGGTTCTCAGAGAGTCTTATGGGAGGTCTGCACTGGCAGTAAGACTCTGATTCTAAGGTGACTTCTGAACCACAATGTAGGCCCAACCAAGACAGTGTACAATAGAACCACTGCCCATAACCTAGGGCTCTTGTGGAAATGGCTATCTACGGTAAACATACCTTGCTCTATAACTGCTACCTTGTTCCACAAACCTATTTTTCTCTTCGTCAATAAACTTTGTTTCATGCTTGCCTTACTTTGCCGTGTGTTGTCTTTTTTTGACCAAGAACACTCCAAGATCTGAGGACTCAGGCAGCTGCTTGAAACCCCAATATTTTAGGAGGCAGACTGCAGCCTTGAAATCTAACAGTCAGAATATGAGTTCTATGACTGTGTGACTGTAGACATATGAGTTCTGTGACTATGTTCTGTATGACTTTTGGAACACCTGTATCCTTCCTTTATTCCATTGGAGAAGTGGAGATGAGGCAATTGCTTTTATTTCCATTATAAAGTGTCATGGTTAACATCCACATAACAAAAGACAACAAGATAAAACCATAAAAAAATTATTAATGTGTATAATGCACAGAAGTCATACAAAAAAAGAGAAACACTTAAAAAAGGCCAGATGGTTGATGCTTAAATACTCTCTTTATTGAGAAGAAGAAATTGGTCCCGACGGCCAATGTTCATAAATGATTCTCTCTGGACATCTAATGGGACTGAGGGACAAACAATAGCTTGTGGATATGTTCATGAACTGCATCATGAACAAAGGTCTTATTACAGTCCTTCAATTAATCTCTTGGTGCTCCTCTTTGAACAATAAGTGAAAAGTCTGTCTAGGCATAGTTATGGCTCCCAGTCTCTTTTCTGGTGGTTAATTGTTCCCAGTTACTTAATTAGATTATTAAAGAGGGAATTTTAAGACAATTGCACTTTCTTTTGGATGAAGTGATCTCACTCAGATGAGGGAACTTCCAGAGAGAGCCCCTCCTGGTGTTTTTGAAAAGAAACAGGATTAGAAATACAGAAAGGTGAAGGAAGATCAGAGAGACCATGTTAAAGCACCATGTTTTGGGGCATCCTTTTCTGAGCCCCAATGCTGCTTTTATCATTTATACAATGTAGACAAAGACATTTTCTTGTTTATCTTCCAGGACTACCAACTAGATCAGAGGAAGCCTAGAGACTACAAACTGTTTTATGACACATAGACAAGAACCAACCTTAGAAATGATCTAGTCCAACACCAAATGCTTACTGATGAGAAACTGGAGGATCGAGAGAATGAAGTGAATTAATTAAAACTGAACAATAATTTAAAGTATAACTAATGATACCTTCTAATTTCTAGTCCATACTTTTCAATTTGTGCAAATATGGCTTTCTACAGTGGAAAATGTTACTATTAATTTTATTACAAACATTATCTTTTTCACCCTTTTTTGACACTTAACTCAGAGAGACTAGGTATAGCAAATAGCAGTTATACATGGTAGATGATATTGGCCACTTGATATTAATATAGCTAATGATAGAGTTCAAGATTGTCTATCTTAAAATATGTCTTTTTAGCATAACCATTATTCTGAGCTGATTATGTTGGCAAATAGCAGACACAGGAGAAGCCTTGAAAACAAAAGTAAAAGTTACCGTTTTAAAAGGGAAATTTACATTTATAAAAGAAGTCTCCATTGGTAAGGGTCTGTCTGTCTCTCTCTTCCTCTTCTCACTCCCACCCTCCTTCCCTCCACCAGGAGAGAAGGTAAACTCTAAGTCACTAAGGACTCTTAGGTATTGACCCAAATCTGTATAATAAACGCTATACTTGTTCAAGATGTTTTCCTGGCCTCCTTCTCATAACCAAGCCTTCCACAAACCCTTCATTCTTTGCTTCCATGGTTGATGGTATTTGAGCTACCTTTTTGAGACCTGCTCTTGAGAATTACTCATTCTTTGGGTACCTTGTATGTGCATATGAAATTTACATGTTAATAAACTTCTGGTTGTTTTTCTCTTGTTAATTTGTCTTTTCTCACAGAAGTCAGTCCATCACTACACACATAGGGTAGACAGAAAAACATCCAGTGGTCCCTGTCCCAATATATTGGACTTTGAGTTTAAATTAAGACTTGATGTTGATGAATGCTCCTAATAGATACACTAATCTCTTTGATGTTAGCTTTTAGTTTTTTCTTCTACAGTCCTTCATAGGCCAGTACATGGTACATCTTTTCAGAAGTGTGGCTTTAATTTAGCAAATTCATAACTATGAGAAATTTTATATACTGGTAAACATACCAGTATATGGTAATACAAAAGGGTAATAATAATATTTGCACAGTACCTATAGTTCATAAAGTATTTTTACTCAAAAGATTTAATATATTTCCTTTTGTGCTTTTAAAATATTCTGCATTGGCTAAATGTGCCCTGGGTCTAGTGACACAAAGATAAACAAGATGGACTATCTTTCTAAAAGCTTACAGTCTATTGGGCATGTTTAGAAACTTTCGGTTTACAGGTGCGTGTAAAACTCATGCTCCCTGGGAAAAAAAAATGCACATCCATGTGACTCTAGATCAGTGTTTTCTAACTTTTTTTACCTTATGGCACACTCGAACCTGTAGTTAAACTTCTATGTTACACTTAAATTACATTGATTGAAAAAACGTTAAAAAATGAATATACTTATTATGCTTTGAACATCTTTTGAAAATAATTTAGTTAATGGTCTTTAAAATTTTTTATGACACACCTAAGATCCTCTCACAGCACACCAGTGTACCATGGCACACCAGTTGTAGATCACTGCTCTAGATGTTCAAGGGCCTTCTCTCTGCCAAAGCCAAGTCTAGAGATTCTAGGGATTTGAGAAGCTACAAAAAAAGGTGCTTGAAGGAGGATGGGAGAAAATACTTGCCTGCTGAATAAGGAAATCTGAGGTACCCACAAACATTATGAGAATGCTATGATCAGCACTAAGCTATTCTTGCCAAAAAGGGGAAAAGAATGTGGATATGACAATCTGTGGTAGTCAATGACCAGTAGAAAAGGACTAACCTGCGGTGCATCTTAACAAGGGTATATGTGAATCCTAGTAAATGTGGAATGTAAAGGTCTTAGCAAAATAACTAAGAAAATGCTACAAAAGCTATGTTAACTAATGTGATGAAAATGTGTCAAATGATCTATGAACCAAGTGTATGGTGCCCCATGATCATACTAATGTACACAGCTATGGTTTAATAAAAATAAATAAATAAATAAATAAAAGGACAAAGGTGCCTGGAGGTACAAAGAGACTTATGAAAGAATTACAAACAATTTCAAATGGAGAGAAACAGGGTATTAATACCTCTACATTACCCTTGTTTCTCTGTCTTTCTCTTCTCACACATGAAAGGGACATGCTTCCAAGTCTCTTTGGAAGTGCTTGAAGTTTTCTCTTTGTTCTTAAATAGAATTTCTGTTTGTTATACTAAAGCCCATGTAAAGTTACGTGTGCTTTCTATTCACTCTGCTTGTGTTGCTTCAGTTTTACTCTTGGTTTCTAAACACTTTCACTTTCTATTCCTGCTGTACCTCACTTGAAAGTTCTAGTTCTGCCAAATAATTGAACCTGGCCAACTGGGTTCCTGAAAACAGGACCTGCAACCTTCAATAGGATTATAGCCCTCATGTCTTATACAAGTAGTCCTGGGTTCTAAACGAAGTAGGTTCTGTATGTTTGTTCCTAAGTTGAATTTGTATGTAAGTTGGAAGAGGTACATTCACTCATTACCTGTAATAGCCTCCATTCATAAGTGTGAGACATAAATCAGTCTGATGTTTGTAACATGGGAATACCTGTGCAGTAGTCTGAAGAGCAACTCTGTACTGGAAGTAGAATGGGTGATATGATTATTGATATTTTATGGAAGAATAAGCAAAGGTTCATAAAGGTTAAGCAACTCACCTAAAGCATGCAGTTAATAAGTAATAAAGCTAGAAAAAAATCCTACTGATTCTATTTTCATCATTTAAATTATAAAAGTAGTCCAAAAGAGAATGTTCATCTACTCTTAACCTTCTTAAACAAAACAATTTTCAGCACAGAATTTTGTAACCTGCTAAACTAAGCTTCAAAATTGGTGGAGAAATCAAATCTTTTACTGACATGCAAACACTGAGGAAATTCACCACAACAAGATCAGCTCCACAGGAAGGAAACCTAGCTTCCACAATGGCATAATGGATAAAACTAAGCAACAAGATCAGCTCCACAGAAAGGAAACCTAGCTTCCATAATTGCATAAAGGATAAAACTAAGCAATGGACTTTCACAAAATAAAATGAATAAAATTCTACCATACTTACCAATTCTCTTAATAAATGCAAATGGCTTGAATTCAACGCCAAAGAGACACAGATTGGTTGATTGAATGAAAAAGCACAAGTCATTGATATACTGTCTCCAGGAAACACACCTAAGCTCAAAGGACAAAATAGGACTTGGAGCAATGGTTCTCAACCTGTGGGTTGCGACCCCTTTGTAATAATGAAAATACAATGCATTGTTAGGAAAGTTGAGAACCACTGACTTGGGGGAAAGTTGGAAAACAGTATTTCAGGCAAATGGAAATCAGAAGAAAGGAGGGGTTGCAATCTTATTTTCAGATATAAATGGATTTTAAAAAACTAAGGCTGGCGGCGCCTGAGGCTTAAAGGAGTAGGGTGCCGGCCCCATATGCCAGAGGTGGTGGGTTCAAATCCAGCCCCGGCCAAAAACTGTAAATAAAAAAAAAAAAAAAGAAACTAAGACTAAGAAAGACAAAGATATTCACTTCATGCTTGTCAAGGTAACAATACAATAAGAGGACATTTCAGTTCTATCTATGCACACAACTTAAATACTTCTAGATTTATGAAACCAACTTTAATTGGCCTCAACAATATAATATCCTACAAACCACAATAACTAGGGATTTTAACATCCCTCTGACAGAACTCTAAACAGAGAGACAGATTCTATAAACAAAAATGAAACAAAGAAATGAGGGACTCATTGAGAATGGAGAATCTTCAAAGAACTCAAAATAGACCTCTCATTTGATTCCACAATCCCATTAGTAGGCATCTACCCAGAAGGAAAAGAAAATCATTTTATTATAAGGACATTTGCACTAGATTGTTTACCACAGCTCCATTTAAAATCACCAAGATATAGAAACAAGCTAAATGCCCATCAACGCAGGAATGGATTAATAAACTGTGGTATATGTGTACCATGGAATAGTAGTTAGCCATAAAAAAGATGAAAACCTTTTCTTTTTTGTATTAACCTGGATAGAGTTGAAATACATTCTTTTAAATCAAGTATCACAAGAATGAAAAAGTAAATATCTAATATCCATCATAATATGAAGCCAGTAGATGATCTAACACATACCCACATAAGAGAAAAACTCAATTCAATTCAAGAGGAGGTAAGGGCACAGGAAGGATGGGGTAGAGAGGAGGAGGAAGGGGGTTGGGTGTGCTCCCATTTAATAGGCACTATGTAAAGGTATATGGCACACCTCCTGTGAGTGAGACACAACTACTATAGGGATTTTACCTAACAAATAAAAACACTGTAACCTAATTGTACCCTCACATTAATCTGAAATAAAAAATTAAATAAACTTAAAAAGATAATAAGTTTTAAAAGTGGGGTATGCTCATGGTATATTAAAAAAAATTAGTTCAAAAGAGTATAAGATGGAAAATTTTAGCTCTCAGTTCCCTTTCCCTTCCTATAACTCATTTACTTTTCCAACAGGTAACCGTTATTTATGTTTTCTTGGTTATGTTCCAGGAAGGTTTGTTCTATGTATATGCAAACTGCCTCAGTAAATATGTTTATACTCTACACATTGTTCTGGACTTTGTTCATTTAAACATTTTCCACATTAACACGTATGGATCTACTTCATTCTTTTTAACAGATATACCATAATTTATTTAACCAGTCCTCTGTTCAAAGGAATTTATAAATGTGCTATTTTGCTTTTAAATCTATGTTCCTTTCATTCCACTGGAAGTTGAATACAACCTCAGTTTCTTTGCACAGAAATAGAAGTATGTTCCTTGTCTACTTTAGTCTCTATGTAGGTAAGTCTAGTATAGTTCTCACTGCCCCACCAGCATTTTTCATATGGTAACAGTAAGCAATGTCCACTGTATAAAAAGCTGGGTCCACCTTGTGAGGCTGAGGAGAAACTTCCCCTTTGCCCTGAAAGTTCGCTGAAAGATCACCTTAAGATTAAGGCAAATTAATAAGAGGAAGAGATTTATTCACTGTACACACGAGAAGAGTAGCTCAGTGATCACCCCATATCCCATTGAGGTCCGGGAATTTATATGTACTCCTTTTAGAGGGAAGTAGGAGATGAGGCATATGGGTATATCAGTTGAGAGGCAATATGTGGTTCCTAGGGAGAATTAATAGATATTTGGGAGAATGGATGGAGGGAAATAAAGTAAACTGAGAAACAGGCGTTATGTTTAAAATGATTTGGGTCAGTCTTTGTGTCTTTTTGTATTCTTGATCTTTTTTGCTGCAATATATTGAACTAATAGGGAGGCAAATGAAAGTCCCTTATTCTTTTGATGGGTCCATGTGGTTTATGCAGATAGAGGGAATGCCCCTTCTGAGGTCTGTGGATCTCTAAGGGCCTTTAATTCAAAAATACCCTTTGTATTAAAAAGTCATATTTTGGGGTGAAATTTCCTAAGCTTCTTCAATGTCAACCTATCTGCAAAGAAATAAGTTATAAACTAGGTCTATGGTATAATGGAAACTTTTTAAACCAGTCTCTAGAGTTTGTTTCCAGAAATGTCTAGCTCAATATTTATTAAAGCCTTTTGGTTGCATGTGGCAAAAAACAAATCTGACCATGATAAGAAAAGTAATTTATTGATAAGACCAGGTCTGTCATTGAATATAAGAAGTAAATTAACTCCAGGCATAAGCTATCTCCAGAGTACTATCTTTAAGGCAATTCACCTCAACTTTCAGTCTCTTGTGTCTGCTAACTCTGAAGTTCATATTCATGCAATAAGGACTTGTTATTTTAGAGCTCACTTCTGGAACAAGCAACTCTGGCTAGACGATGGGAGCATATCTTCCTAACTGGAAAGTTCTATTTTAGCCATGGGGCTAAAGCACTTCTAACCAATTCCTGGAAGTAGCCTTTGTGGATACAAACAATAAGCATCCTCCATGCTATATTCTCAGAGCTGTGGTGTAGAGATTACTGAAATAATTTAGGGCTATTATCACAACAAAGAGGATGTGTTACCAAAAGTTTGTTTCAGAAAAAGAAGGATAAGCAGTTGGAGGAGAAGGAAAGAGAAGTTTATTAGTTTGCTGGCAAAGGAGTAAAATGGCAGACAATGGTCTTAAAATCCAAATTCCTGCCTCTGAGCAGAAGCACAGGGCTTTTAAAGGTTCTAATCCCATATCCCATCTTGGGCCAAGATAAATTTGTGGCCTCTGCCCAGATTCATCCCATGTTTGGCCTATACCCTCAGATCGCTGGCCTGAGGCAGGAAGGCATGTTTTAGTTTCCCAAAAGTTGGTAAGACAGAAAATATTTTTGCCATATTTTTTTCAAGCCATTTCCTCTGCAACAAATGGTGATACACATCTTCTTAATTTTAATCACTGTTTTAATATCCATTTCAAGATTTGGTGTTTATTATCTGCCTAAGCCCTTGTGCAGTCATGAGGTTTAAAAATGACGAAAGGATCCTAACTAGCTACTGGCTAAATGGCCACTAAATAGTCCCTTCTCTAAGTCCCTTCCGAGGCATGACACTTCGGAAGAAAACAAACACATACCTTGGTGATGCATTTCATCTGTTGGGTGCTGGTTTTCTCATATATAAGGGTCACCTCTATAACAGTATACATAATTATGTTTATTTTATTATATTATTGACTATATGCAGGCTTCAAAATCATCAGAAAAATATATGAAGGTAATGGAAATAGTTATGATAAACCTGAACGTAGAAAGTTTTAATACATATTAACCCACTAGATATTTTTGAAAATGAGTTACTATGTTTTGACAAATAATGTGTGGCAATAAATTCTTTTTTGAGGACATCGAACAGTATTTCACTTTGTTCTTAGCTATTGAGGCCATTGGGCATAATCACAGACAAGGTTTAAAACAAGTTATGAAGTAACCAGAAATACTTACATGAGAGAACCTGATTTGAAAATTCAAGGTAGAAATTGTTATAGAAAACAATGAAAAGGGGTATGACAGTGATATTAGGAGCACGCACTCTTGGGACCAAAGGGAACTTGGTTGAAATCCTTCTTCTTCCTTCTGTTACCTATGTAACCTGATGAATTACCTAATTACAAATTGCCTGCCTTTCTCTTCCTTTGTATGCAAATGGAGATGATAATAATTTTACCTACCTTATAAGGTTATTGTAAGGAGTAAATGATACCTGATACACATGTCAATGATGTAAACAAATGATGGATTTAAATGTAATGTAAATGTAGTAAACTTCTGTTTTTCTTCATTCACCAAAAAGATAAGGAAGATAAAATTTTATCTTACTAAAACATTTGGATTTTGATGCCTTTGTATAGGATTATACACTTTTTACAATTCACTTTTGTTTAGAGATGATAACTTGACCCAGGGTTTGACAATTTTATACAACATCTTCCACAGTTCTGGGACTTAAAATGATCTATAGATGTACAAGTTTAGTTAAGATAAACCAAAGGTCTCTGACCATTGCTGGCTCTTTAGGCTTTAAGTGGGGCTTTTTAAGTAATGAACAAACCATAAACAATTATAAATGATTGCATTGATGTCATGATTAAGATAATATTATGCTGTTTGAAAGACCTAAACAAGTAGAAACCTATTTTAGTCTGTACTACAGGGAAGTAATTTTTTTAAGAACTATGAAATAAATATACACAGTTTTTTTTTTTTATTGTTGGGGATTCATTGAGGGTACAATAAGCCAGGTTACACTAATTGCATTAGTTAGGTAAAGTCCCTCTGGCAATCAGCGTTTTTAATAGTCTTTACCTATGCAAGAGAAGTAAACTTCAAATTTCAAGAAATTGTCACTGTTTACATTTTCTAAATTTTTTTTTGAAGACTTTAAAAAAATCTCAAACTTTTTTCTAAATAAAAATATGCTATTTTTCAGTTTTACTAGTAAGAATTATTGAGATATTGATATGGCATTATGAAAGTTATAATTTAGCCTACATCACAAAATCCCAAGACCAGAGATGTTGGCGCGGATGTGGAGAAAAGGGAACACTTCTACACTGCTGGTGGGAATGCAAATTAATACATTCCTTTTGGAAAGAGATATGGAGAACACTTAGAGATCTAAAAATAGATCTGCCATTCAATCCTGTAATTCCTCTACCGGGCATATACCCAGAAGACCAAAAATAACATCATAACAAAGATATTTGTACCAGAATGTTTATTGCAGCCCTATTCATAATTGCTAAGTCATGGAAGAAGCCCAAGTGCCCATCGATCCACGAATGGATTAATAAATTGTAGTATATGTACACCATGGAATATTATGCAGCCTTAAAGAAAGATGGAGACTTTACCTCTTTCATGTTTACATGGATGGAGCTGGAACATATTCCTCTTAGTAAAGTGTCTCAAGAATGGAAGAAAAAGTACCCAATGTACTCACCCTTATTATGAAACTAATGTAGGACCTTCACATGAAAGCTATAACCCAGTTATAACCTAAGGATAGGGAGAAGGGGGAAAGGGAGGGGAGGGAGGGGGGAGGTAGGTGGAGGGAGGGAGATTAATCGGATTACACCTGCGGTGCATCTTACAAGGGTATATGTGAATCTTAGTAAATGTGGAATGTAAAGGTCTTAGCAAAATAACTAAGAAAATGCCAGGAAAGCTATGTTAACTAGTGTGATGAAAATGTGTCAAACGGTCTATGAACCAAGTGTATGGTGCCCCATGATCATACTAATGTACATAGCTATGATTTAATAAAAAAATAAATAAATAAAAAGAAAGTTATAATTTAATCACTTTCCAAACACATTGAGTAATTCTGGTCCTACATTTATTCAGGTTGTTTATTTTAAGCTTTATTATTGATTGAAAAGAAATTCTTGTTGTATTTATGTCAAAATTATTTCATGTTTATATGGCTTTGGCAAGTGTAACAGTTCTTGAAGCCAGAAAAAAAGATGCATTAAAGAAGGGACTTTGTTCAAAGAAAATCTGGCAAGTGCATGTTAGTAATGACTTGAACACCCACCATTACATATTTTCTGCATGTCTGGTTGATTAATAAACATGCAGCCAGAGTGCAAAAGAAAAAAAAGTGTGAAATTCAATAGTTTCAGTCGTTTTTAAAATTTGGGAATAGAATTTTTCCTAAATTTGTATCTAAAATCCAATTATGGACTGCTTATATAGTAAAGATAATATTTAAAAATTATAAAAGTTTTTCTCCTGGATAGAAATGCTAGGGGAAATAAAAGGATATACATGACTCCTGGGCTGTAGGAGAGCCAGGCATGGGAAAGGAATTTCATTCAATTCTGCCACTTTATGCATGAGGATATCAGAATCAAGATCTTAACATCTGTTACATAAAGTCTTGGAAGATGTCCTTTCCTAAATTGACTATAGTCTGACCACCAGAAGGTCTGTTGAGAAATTAAATTCATAAAAATAATTGAATTTCTACATCACTTGTAAGAGGTTAACATGATTTTTTACACATTCTTCTCATCAGCACATGGTGCATTCTCTAAGATCGATCATATCTTAGGCCACAAAACATGCTTCAACAAACATTATTTTTTTAGGTATTGATGAGCTGAAAATGCTACTCCATGATACCATTAAGAAGGTGCAACCGCATAATGAATTGAGTAAAAACTATAAAAAATTAGAGTTATTTGGGATAAAAGGTGATATCAAGTAATAATGAACACACTCCTTTTTTAAAAAAGAAAAGAGGTGTTTGTCAATACATCTCTCTAAAACCTAAATTCTTCTTTAATGTTCATCAGCATATGCAGAAAAATTAATGACATTTCATACTTTTTCTTATATTTACTGATGCTGTTACTTATAATCTGCTGTTCTAAAAGCTTTCAAGGAGATTAATATAGTAAACAACTTTTGGCATATTTGCAGTGTTCAATGCCTCATCCACAAACCCATACATACCCATGTTCATACTGACAGATATGAGCCCCTGAAATTATAGTTATCCCATGATTAGCTACAGCTGATTGGAATAGGTGTCCCACCTGTCTTGACCCATGCTAGGCAGTCTCTCTCTCTCATTCCTTAGAGCTTGGAATTGGGATAAAAAATATTAATTCTACTAGTCCTTTGAACTGAAAACACATGAACTCCAGAGCTATAAGATAGCATCCTATGACTTATGCTTGGAGGCAAAGAAATAAGTCTACATGGAAATATAGATGAAATGTAGAGCAAAACATGGAGAGAAGCAAAATAAGGGAGAGAGAAAGAGAGAGATATGCTTCTCATCCCCAACTACCCAACTATACTCCCTATGCTTCCTGCCCTGAGAAAGTCTCTATTCTTTTTTTTTTTACCACCCTCGGTAGAGTGCCATGATGTCACAGGACTCACAGCAACCTCTAGCTCTTGGGCTTTCGCGATTCTCCTGCCTCAGCCTCCCAAGCAGCTGGGACTAACAGGCGCCCGCCACAACGCCCGGCTATTTTTTTTTTTTTTTTTTTGGTTGCAGCTCAGCGCGGGCTGGGTTTGAACCCACCACCCTTGGTATATGGGGCCGGCACCCTACTCACTGAGCCACAGGCGCCACCCGATAAAGTCTCTATTCTTACCAGTAATTTTAGATTTAAAGATCTCTGAGAAAGTCTCTATTCTTACCAGTAATTTTCTTCTTCTATTGCATAATGCACACCATGATCTCAGTAAACTGCTACCAATATGAGCACTGAATGTCAACAAACACAAATATTTCCTGAATGTTTACTTATGCTATGGTACTGTGTTATGTGCAGGATATGAACAAAGGGACAAGGTAGACATGAGGGGGAGCTCATGATCAGAAGAATGAACTTGATGCTGATAATGAGGAGGTACGGCCTTTGCTGCTGGAGTGATAACAATGCCTGACCTGGTCTGCAGGCACTGGGGACACTTTCCATGAGGAAATGATGTTCAGGCTGAGGCTGATGAATACAAAGTATGGAAATAACAAGCTTCACCTGCATGTGAATCAGAACTTACTTCTTGTCATTTCCCAATTGCATATACCAAATAATTCATGGAAATAAACATATTTAACTCTGTTGTTCCCATTCACAAAATTTCACAGGTAGTTTATATGGCTGGAAGAACAAAGAAAGAAAGCCCGGAGTGAAAAAGTCAATTTAAATGAAAGTGAAAAGCAATAGATGTATTTCCCACCCTCCTGAATAGTGACCCATGATTCCAAGCCTCCATCCATTTCTTTCAAACTCAGAGGTTGAAGTAACATTTCGGGTGTTTAAGACAACCTTACTTAGATGAAAACAATTGACCGCAGAAGAGTCATTGTTTCTTTATGTTGGATGAAAGGAAATCATAGAGAACTGCAGCTTGCCACGTGGGATACAGAGCAGGAATTAAATAGACGTCCTCTTTAGGAATACTGGCTTCAACTTGATTAATCAGCTAATCAAAAGTCTTGGTTTAATTTTAATTTCCTTATCAACTGAAAGCAAGATTTTCTAGAGCACACCATCTGTGTAAACACAGCAGCTATGGGTGATGGGAGACGGTTTCTTCTCTGTGCTGGAATCTTTGCTTAATTTCTTTCTTTTAGTTATGGCTCAGCTAAAGGCACATGCCTATACTACCTTTCTACCTACCTTTTCTTTCTTTCTTTTTTTTAACCTACCTTTTATTTTAACAAAAGAGAAAGAGAGCTCTAAAGTGCTAGGTGAGTATTGATAGTTAGCTAGGGTAAGTGTAGGCACAGAACATGCCAGGCAGGAATAGCTGAAGGAAAGCCCCAAAGTGGGAGGGAACGTGAAAGGTTGATACAACTGGGCAGAGCAATGTGAGCTGAGTGTGGGGAGACAGACTGGAGAGAGAAGCAGAGGCCAAATTATTCAGGGTTTTGAGGCCATAATAAGAATTTTGGAAGTTGTCAAAGGGTTTAAAGCACAGAAATGATATGGTCAGATCTGCATTTTAAAACAGAGGATTAGAGGGACTAGATATAAGAATATTTGAAAGTGATTGCATTAGTTAATATGACAGAGGCTAGGCTGGTGATGATGGCCAAAATAGATAAAGGGGAATAGATGTGAAAGCTATTTCAGAGGTAGAATTTATTGGCTTGGCGATTAATGTATCTCCAAAAGAGAGGGAAAAGATGGCTACGTTTGTATATTGTGTCATTTGCTGTGATTAGAAACCTTTGGGGGAGGTATGTTTGGGTCAAGTTAATTCTGTTCATGTTGTGTGTGAAGCTTTCATAAGACATCTAAAAGTAGGCAGATGTGGAGCTCAAAAGACAGATTTGGGTACAATTTTTAAATTTGTTATTTATTAAAATATGAGTGGTACTTGAATTCGTAGTTATACTTCAAAATTTCTTAAGGTAGTTGATCCAAAATATAAAGGTCCATCATAGGAGGAAGATAACAGAGGAGCCTACAAAGAGAGAGAGTGGGAAGACCAGAGATTGGACACACAGCCACTGGGACAACTCTAGTTGTATGGCCTCTAAATATTTCTAAATATTTCCTGGCAATTTGTGAAGACTCTCCAACTTCTCTTCAAATTACAGGGAAATAATCCAGCAATCAGTCACAAAGATAATTTTGTTCCAGAATTGTGGTAGAATACAGGTCAGTTTTCTATTAGTTTAAAACTTTCTTTTTCACAATAATTGAATGTCCGCTGTTTAGTGGTTTTAGCAAGGACATGTCAGAAAGCCAAAGAACGTAACTTCAGAAGAACAGAGATGCTAAATGGCAACTGACAGAGAAGGTAGGCTTCAGAATTTCCCATTATGTTTGAGCTATAGAAGCTCTACAGTCGCCCCTCTGTTGCCCCACGATGATGTGAGAAAATTGAATTGCTCACCCTTTTACACAGAGTGCAGGAAATTCCATGCTTAGAGTCCCCCTGTCCATCAGAGGGCTCCAACCACACAGGTGATCATTTGATTAGAGCTCCCAGGGCCTACACTGATGAGTTTCAAAGGCTATCTGCAAAACAAGTGTATTTTTGTACAACTCGGTCATACAATAGAGTTAGTGTTAGAAACACTGCTATGTTAACTAGTGTGATGAAAATGTGTCAAACAATCTATGAACCAAGTGTATGGTGCCCCATGATCATATTAATGTACACAGCTATGATTTAATAAAATTAAAAAAAAGAAAAAAAAAGAAACATTGATGAAAAAAATAGATGAAGCTATTATATTTCTCTACTTGGAAGTCTTTTTCCAACTGCCTATAATTTACACAGGTTGGCAACCTACAAAATTCTTTGTTAGCAAATTATAGTGAACAATTACCTCTTAACTCTGTTTATCCTTTGTTTCTTTACCCTCTTGTTCTTTGAATAATTTCTTCTTTTTTTTTTTTTTCTCTCTTCGTGAAGCTTGCAAAAACAAAAAAGAAATTAAACTGAAAAACAATAGGGGAAGCTCTCTTCTTTCCCGCCCTTGTCCTACTGGTCTATTATAAACATTTTTTCTAGAAGTTTCTTAAAACATATGGACATAAGGTAGAGTTATTTTCAGAGTTCAAAATCAGGACTCATGCTATAACAAAGAAACAAACACTACTTTGAAAAGTGAGATACATTGTCATCCCATATTTTTCTCAAATTCCTCAAGGATATGCCACCCACTTTTAAATGCACTGGATTTGAAAAGCTTACATATACATATATGCAAGCTTTTGAACAATTTTTTGAATGGCTTTGGGACTCACACTCAGGTTTTGAGCTGAAGAAACTGCAAAAGGCAGCCTGTAAGTTTAACCTTTCTGCTCCATCTCTGAACTGTACCTACTGGAATGATGTCATTCCTGGGTATAGAGTTTGATTCCAGTAGAGTTTTCCTTTTTGCTCTGAGAATGGCGGGTTCTCCAGACAGGGAGTACTTTCTTTTCAAAATGAGTTGATTTTACTCTTGGTCTAGAATGTTTAAAATCCCCAATGGATCTGTAGAGGTTGTATTTATTGCCAAGCCACAGCTTCATTGACCCCTCTACCTCCAGAACATTATTGGGAGAACAAGCCCACCATTCAAGTAGACAAGCAAGTCATATAGTTTGAAAAATACAATGTAAGAGGAGTCTCCTTTGGACCTTGTTGTTCAACCAAAAGTATGTAGGACAAGGAATTACTGTGTCCTGTCTTTCCTTGTCTGCTGACAATGAAACAGAAGGACACTAATTGCATCAGAATGCTATGCAGTCTCTGGATGAGCTATACAAGGTCTGACAATTAAGTTTACAAATCTATCCTAGAAAAAGTACTTCATAACTCACTGCTGAACATCACTACCTTACCTTTGAAATACTTCCATTGGGAAGCTTTGCAGTGAGGATACTAGCACCTAGTCTACCCTTCAAAGCAAGTCTGGAACTCTTTTCCTGAAGTGGCCATCAGAATTATTGTCATAGAGCACACAAAAACATGCAACAGAAGTAATGAATGTCAATAAGCAAAACACTACCATACATTAACATGAACACAACTGTGGGATACTGATACACCAAGGTTATGAAACCTTACCAAGTTGTTTCTATGGTGCTGCAAACATAAGTGCATGGTGGAAAGTTCATAAACTTAATTGTCAGAATTTGGCGTAACAGTTCTGATGTTCATTCCAGAAAAAGAGTTCCAAAATTTCTTTAAAGGATGGACTAGTGGCTGGTGTTGGTGCATAGGTTCCCAAGGGGAGTATTTTGAAGGTGATTATAGTGATATTCAGCAATGAGGTAGGTAGCACTTTTTCTAGTACGAGTTTACTATCCTAATTGTGAGACCTTGTATATTTCTGTATGATGGATTCCTCCTTGGTTCAACATATATGGAAGTGTAACTTCCATATATATATGTCACTTCCATATGTGTTTTATGGTAGTAAGACAGATCATAAAATACAAATGAATACGCACAGATTATAGGTTTTAGACTGATTTGTATTTATTAAACTCCTTTCTACATGTGATATTATATTATACTTGACACCCCATTTAAAAAATTCATAAAATGCATTTCAAATACTTTTTTGACCAAGGATCACAATCAGATATCTAACCTGATTTGGGGATTTTTTTCTGTACATTTTTATTTAATGAATTGACATCACCTTTGATCTGAGAAGATTCTGAAATAAACTAGAGTATATAAACAGAGGAATCAAATATCTTCTCCTAAAAGCCACTTCTGGGATGCCTCCCAGATGCTTTTTGATTGCCAGCAGAAGTATTATTAAACATAGTCTGAGAGACATGACTGAGAAGGGTATTTTGTGTAATTTAAACAGCAGGTGGCTGTTCCTTGTTAATTATAGCACAAACGCAAAATTCTAAAAACTGCCAAGAACATCATCTCTCAACAGTTTCCTTTAGCCACTAAAGCCTTTGGCATTGGGCTAATTGGTGTCTAAGGAAGATTTCTCTGGTCTGCTCTGCCCTATCTTGTTTATCTTTTCCTCCACATCCCATAAATTAATCACCAGAGAGTTTTGGAATCTTTTGTGAAGATGAAGACAGATGATCCCATTTGTCACTCTGGTCTCATTTCTTCACAAACATAGTTAGTTTTCAGGAGGAACTTGTTCATATAAGATGTGTGGGGTGCGAGGGGAGGAAAGCAGTAGGTAGAGAGAGGGGGAGAGTTGGTGGGGAAGAGGTGGGGAGTGGTGAAGAGGGAAGCCTTTCTGTTTGAAGAAAATTCTGTAGTCCTAACAGAAAACGAGTTATATGTAAACAGAAATAACATCATAAAATCAATTCTCTTTTTACTAATGTCCAAAGCCACAGAATCTGTCTGCCACTGTGTCTTTTCTAAATCAATCTCATGTGGAATATTCTACTGGCTTATGGTGCCAAAGAGTAAGAGAGAAATGGTTTTGTCAGTGGAAAATATGCTACTACAAAAACTGAGACAGTCATAAACTCTGTTGTATCCAGGACTCCTCCAATGGAAGTGTCCTTTGGTCAGGGACTCCCCCTGGCTTAGAGCCATGTGCTGTGGCCTGAGGCCCCTCCAGTCAACCCTCCCTTCCTTCTCTCCTTTCACAGTGCCCAGCCTGGACAGTGGTCTGAAGTGGGTTCTCCCTGCCTACCCCTGCTCCCTTGTTTTCATTTCACACAGGTGATTTCCTAATAAATCTCCTGTATATCTAAAGCTTTCTCAGCTCCAGCTTCTCAGAAGTCCCCAACTGATGAACTGATACTTTATTTAACTTCTCTGGGCTTTAATTCCTTCGTTTACAAAAGGATGTTAAAAATGTTAATGACATCACAGATTTCTATAAGGATTAAGTAAATGATGTAGGCAGCACTTTTTGGCACCAGTTTGGCGCAGTTCTTGGCCCACCGCCCACATGCACCCTTCATTGCTGCAACCTTTAGGACAGCCACCACCCAGCTCCTGTGGGGGAGGGGGGCTCTTCTCTGCCTCTCCTTCAACACATTGTGACTGCTCTCTCAAGCTTGTGGGACTTAGTATTTTTTCTTTCTTTTTCAAGATATTTTCAAAATTAACAATAGGTTAGTTCAGTGAATAATTATAGCAACAGTACCTTAAAATAAATGGCATGCATGAAATATATATATTTTTTTGCAGTTTTTTTTTTTTTTTTTGGCTGGGGCTGGGTTTGAACCCACCACCTCTGGTGTATGGGGCCAGTGCCCCACTCCTTTGAGCCACAGGCACCACCCAGTATTTTTTAACTTATATGGCAAATACTTCCATTAGTCTCAAATCATTAACTTTCTAAACAGACAATGGGTAACAATTTAAAGAGTCTTCTTATTCCACCCATTATCTTTTTTTTGTTTGTTTTCTTTTTAAGCCATAGAAATCACAGCATGGGGGGTAAATTACTTTAGGACCAAAAAACGTAGTCCTGTCCTGGAACTTCTAAGAGAAGTAGCCTCCATGACACATTTCTTGAGACTCAGCAAGGAGCCTCGAGCCTAAGCCTATCATGAATGTCCTTAAGCGTATAGTTTCAAAGCAGTAAAAGCCTATGCTACCTTTAATTATTTATGCATTATTATTTAAACTTTTTAATATTTTTAATCATTATGGGTACATAATACTTGTATATATGTGTATTTATAGGGTATATGTGATGTTTTGATACAGGCATACAATGTGTATTAATCAAATAAGGGTAATTAGAATATTCATCACCTTAAGCATTTATATTTCTTTGTATTGAGATATTCTAATTTCACTCTTTTAAGTTTTTGAACATGAACACTAAGTTATTGTTGATTCTAGTCACTGTTTTGCACTATGAAATACATATTGTTCATTCTATCTATCTAACTTACTTTTGCACCCATTAACCACCTGGCATTTCCCCTCCCTCCCACTACTCTTCTCAGCCTCAGCTAACCATCATTCTACTCCATCTTCCTGAGATCAATGGTTATAATATTTATGTATGCTCCCTTTAGAGATAATCACATAATGAATCGCCAAAGGGGACTGAATACCTTAAGCAAGTGAAGAGACAATTTTCTTCCCACACACTGGGACAGCTACATCTGGTCTGAGGTGGCAGAAGCAGTGCTGTTCTGCGGTCTGCTCCTGCTCCCTACCTCCTACAGCCTCAGGCTGGAAGATGACTCTTGGGTTATGCCTTGCTTTCCTGTCCTTTGCCTAAGGCTCGTCAGATGGGACAATGCCATAGCTGACTATTGGTCAAAAGTTTGCAAAATAGTGAATTAGGGGTTAGAAGAAGTGACCAAAATGTGTCTTAGGATATTTGTTGCAGAAATACTTAGGATTTATTGCCAAACATTATGGTTAGGCTTAAATTATAGGATAAATATATATATGATATTAAAACAAAATGTATTCTGTATTGCCAGTTAACCTCCAAGAAGAAATGGAAATAGTTTGAATTAAGAATCTATGCTTCCCTTTTTCTTTTCTTTTCTTTTTTTTTTTATTGTTGGGGATTCATTGAGGGTACAATAAGCCAGGTTACATTGATTGCAATTGTTAGGTAAAGTCCCTCTTGCAATCATGTCTTGCCCCCATAAAGTGTGACACACACCAAGGCCCCACCCCCCTCCCTCCTTCCCTTTTAACACATCCATATTTAATGGTGGACAAGTTTCCTCTTGGTGAGGTGATTACCAGACATTGATTTGTCAAAACTACTTATCTATCTATTTATTTATTTATTTTTTGAGACAGGGTCCTATTCTGTTGCCCTGGGTAGAGCGCATTGGTATAATTACAGCTCACTGCAACCTCAAACTCCTGGGCTCAAGCCATCCTCCTTGTTCAGCCACCTGAGTAGCTGGGGCTATAGGCTAATGCCACCGTGCCTGGCTAATTTTTTCTATTTCTTGTAGAGACAGGTCTTGCTCTTACTTGGGATGGTCTCAAACTCCTGAACTCAAGCAATCCTTCTGCCTTGGTCTCCCAGAGTGCTAGGATTATAGGCTTGAGCCATCACTCCAGGCTAGATCTACTTACTGCATGAATTTAAAATCCAAAATTTCTATTGAAGTTCTAATTCAAAACATATTGTCCAGTTTTACCAGCCCCCATCTCCCTCAACCTTCTTTTTTTCTGTATAGCCTGAAATAGAATTACTGGTCATATGGTGATTTTATGTTTAGCTTTTTAAGTAATCACCATATTATTTTCCATAGCAGACGTACCATTTGACATTTGTACCAGCAGTGCACAAGGATTCCAATCTCTTTATCCTTGCTGATATCTGCTGTGATGTGAGTCTCTGTGTGTGTGTGTGTATGCACTTGTTAATGGGAATTTTAACAATTGTGAAGTAGTATTTCATAGTTTTGATGTGCATTTACATAATGATTAGCAATGTTGAGAACATTTTCACGTGCTTATCAACCATTTGAATATAGTTTTTTTGAGAAATGCCTATTCAAGACCTTCGGCCATTTTTTTTTTTTTTGAGACAGAGTCTCACTATGTTGCTCTTGGTAGAGTGCCTTGGTGTCATAACTCACAGCAACCTCCAACTTTTGGGCTTAAGCGATTCTTTTGCCTTAGCCTCCCATGTGGCTGGGACTACAGGCATCTGCCACAATGTCCGGCTATTTTTTTCTGTAGTTGCAGTTGTCACTGTTGTTTAACTGGCCCGGGCTGGGTTTGAACCTGCCAGCCTAGGTGTCAGTGGCTGGCCCCGTAACCACTGTGCTACAGGTGCCAAGCCCCCTTGGGCCGTTTTTAAATAAGCACCTTTGTTTTTTTGTTGGTGAGTTGCAGGAGTTCTTTATATATTATGGATATTAGTCTCTCTGATCAAACACAATCTGAAAGTATTTTCCGAAATTCCATGGGTTGCCTTTTTACTCTGTTAATAGTAACCTTTGATACACAAAAAAGTATGTTTCCTGTGCTTTTGATGTCATATTTAGGAAATCATTGTCAAATCTAAAGTCATAAAGTCTTTTCTCTGTGTTTTCTTCTAAAAATTTTATAGATTTTGCTTTTATATTTGTCTTTAATAAATCTTGGGTTAATTAATTGTTTAATGTGGTATCAAGTGTGTAACCTCATTCTTTTGCAAGTGGATTTCTAAACACTGTTGAAGAGACTTCCCTTTCCCCCAGTAAGTGATCTCAGCATTCTTCTCGAAAAAATATTTAAACATACTCATGAGGGCTTCTTTCTGGTCTCTCTATTCCATCAGTTTATACGTATGCTGTGATTACTGTAGCTTTGTAACAAGTTTTGAAATCAGGAAGTGTGAGACCTCCAGTTTGGTTTTCCTTTTTCAAGATTGTTTTGGTCATTTAGGGTTCATCACAATCCATGTGGATTTTGGGAAGGATTTTTCTGTAGCTGTCAGAAATGTTGTGTTAAAAAAAAAAGAGGGGGCTTGGTGCCTGTAGCTCAGCATGTAGGGTGCCAGCCACATACACTGAAGCTGGCAGGTTTGAACCAGCCCGGGCCTGCCAAACAACAATGACAACTATGACCAAAAAATAGCCAGGCATTGTGGTGGGCACCTATAGACCCAGCGACTTGGAGGCTGAGGCAAGAGAATCACTTAAGCCCAAGAGTTGGAGGTTGCTGTGAGCTATGATACCACAGCACTCTATCAAGGGTGCTGTCTCAAAAAAAAAAAAAGAGGGGAAAACTATATTTGTAAGACTTTGTTTCTCTCAACAAAATTATATATTTGTTATAACATAAAAACGAAAGTATATATATAAAATATATAAAAATATAAAACAAAAAATTAATGAATAACAGTATAAGGAAGTATATTAAAGCTATATTGCATAAAAAATGTTGTGTCAAATATACTTTTTTGAGAGAATATGTACTACATAAACCAAAGCCTTCTCTCTCCATCTTTCCCACTATTGTGAGCTGAGCATTTTCTTTTGTTTGCTCTTCTCTGGTCCTACCAGAGGAGTGACTTTTTAGCTTGTCTCCTGTATTCCCTGTGTCCCTTCCCTGGGCTGTACCACCAGCAATTAGGCTAACTTCACCTTCTTTGGGCAGCTATTTCAAAGTACTGTTGATACCACTTTCAGAAGTTTCTTACTTCTTTCTGTTCAGGGAGACCATAAGCCTTAGGCACCCAACATCTCTTTGTGCTGCTGGGATGGGTTATGTGAAACTCTCACCCACGGTTGATGTAAACAGAGTCATGTGGTTAATAATGCTTGTGTGTAGCTGGTAAGAACACAGCTGGAGAACATAAAGACTCAGCCTCCCTCTGCCAACTGGATTTTAATGACCAAACCACAAAGGTTTGGATTATTTAAATAAAATAGGACAAATGGAAGAAAAATTCAATATCTCTACAAAAAACAAAAAAACCAAACCATGTGATTTGTAATCTGCAGTACTATAAAACCAATGTTATAGTTGAGAGGAAAAAAGTAGAAACATTTCTTGGATATGCAGAGCAGACTATTTGTAGTTCAGGATTTGACCCAATAAACTGCATTATTAAAAATTTGCAGGCAGAAATCTCTTCCTTTTTCCTTTTGGAGGTTTGGTTTGATTTTATTTTTTTAGCTGTCTTCCAAAAGGAATTCCAAAGTTTTTGACAATTTTATCATTTCTGACTTAAGCCTGTTGCAAATCTCTTTGAAACAACTAGGCCCAGGGGTGGCTCGGGCAGCTGCCTGAATTCCACACAAATATAAAAAGGCTCTTCCATTTTGAGTGCTATACTTTGCTGTAATAGAATCCAGATGCTTAAGCCATTCAAAGCTTACCTTTTACAGTGTGAACAGAAGCATGAATGTAAGTGTTATGATAAAATGCAGTTAAATTCCATTTGTTACTAAGTTTTTTGACTGCTACTTCTGAAGAAGAGTTGAGGCAGAGAAGCCTGGGGAAAAGAGAATTTTATAAAATGGACCTGGGAACATCTTATCATGCAATCACTGGAGAGTCATAATTAGATTATGCTGCAGAGTATCCATAATTAACAGCAAAAGAGACCAGGGGACTCTTTTTGAGACTGGTGTAGTAACTCTGTAAGCAGGAACCATGTTTCTCCTCCATGCCATCCCATTATATGCAAAATTGAGCCCCAACTCAATATTACGTCAGATAACACAAGGATCCTTACTTCCCAACAGCGTGATAGGGGAAGGTTCCTATTGTGCCTTACATGTTGTGTGTGTAGTGCAGGTGAGCTATCAAAGGCTTGTTTTAAAGCATTTAATTTACTGTGGAAAATACATCTCTTGTTTTCATATCCATGTTCAGTTATAGCTGTGCACTCAACAGCAATGTGCACCAACGTGGAACTCTTATGTTGCAATCAAGACTCATCTTATCAGCCATCATGATGCCTGATGGTTAAACAATAGACTAATCTAAAATTTGCATGGCACAAACAGTCCAATCCCAGTTATTTTTGTCTTAGGATAGTGTTAGGACACTACACGGAAACAAATTCTTAGTGATCTGTGAGTGACTGAGCCAAATGCTTTCCTGGTTGGGAGTATTGAACAATTTTTATCATTTATATTTTCAGGCATCATCAAAGGACTTTTTATTCACAGGATCTCAAGCTGTCCCCTGGGTAGAGTGCTGTGGCATCATAGCTCACAGCAACCTCCATCTTAGGCTCAAGGGATCTTCTTGCCTCAGTTTTTCTATTTTTAGTAGAGATGAGGTCTCACTTTTGCTCAAGCTGGTCTCAAACTCGTGAGATCAAGCAATCCACCTGCCATGGCCTCCCAGAGCGCTAGGATTACAGATGTGAGCCACCACGCACAGCTCATAGGACGTTTTTTGCACATCTATACTGTGCATGAAATTGTTTCGGATATATCAGTAGAGACCACAGGTGAAAATTCCTACTGATAGTAAAAGAATCTTTGAGTTAAAATATTTCTGCTGAGATCCCAATTACTTCACCTGGGAATCTTGGTTTCTTGATTTGAAAAATGAGAAAATTGGATGAGATTTTTGTCTTTTTCCAATTCTAACATTATATGGTTCTAAATCTGGCTCAAATCAGGGCTGATGTTCTGCATGGAAAGAGAAGTAGATTTTTTGTTGTTGTCATTTGTTTTGTTTTTAATAAATAGGATTGCAAAGTTTTCTGTCTCAGAACCTTTATGCTCTTATCACCTTGTCTGCTGAGTTGCCTGCCTGAACTTCTTCCAGGAGGGTGGGTAGTCTTTTGAATTAAGACAAGTCTTGTGCTTTCAGGGGATTGTATTGAAGATGTAATTGTGCTGTCTGGGTGGGATAGCACTAATTATTTTCTTCTGCTAATATACTAACATGGACCTGAATCCTTATAGTATGGAGCTGAGGAACCAGGAGGAATGGTGTTCAAAGAACAAGGAAAGGCTAGAGGGTACTTGATGGGAAGACTTAATAGTTGGTTTCAGGCAGAGGGCAGAAAGACCTTGAGAAAGTGGAGTGCATTAACATTATTATTATCATGGAGACATATTTTATGAGTTTAAGAAGATCCATGCAAAGACACCAAAAATTACTGACAGAATGCTGTTTCCCCAACAGGAAGAGCAGAAGAAATTTATATTTTTGATGCCTACAGGAAAGCAGTGCTGTCTTTGGTATGATTATTTTGCACTATCTGAGGAAGTCCTAAGGGACACTTAAACAAGTGTTTAGTGAGGATCAGAACATGGTGGGAGGAGCACACAATTGGGGTCCATGCAATCCTGCCTCTCTTTAGTGCCTTTGAGCTGTAACTCCAGGCAATGCCTACCCATAGTTCAGCATTGGAAGGACAATAGTGGTTAAGGGAACTACCCTGTTTCCCCAAAAATAAGACAGTGTCTTATTTTAAGGTGCGCGCCCAAAGATGCGCTAGGTCTTATTTTCAGGGGACGTCTTATCTTTCCTGTAAGTAGGTCTTATTTTCAGAAGATGTCTTATTTTCAGGGAAACAGGGTATTCTTTGTGTTTGACTTGCAGGCATTGGAAGTCCAGAGGAATTAAATAATATAGCTAGGGCAATACAGCCTGATGCTGATAGAGCCAAGAGTCAACAGAGTTGTCTGTCTGCTTATTCCTGACAAAGTGAGGATCATACAGAGAGGAGTTATTCTATACGTCTCATTGACAGAAGCCTGCAAGGCCAGGGGATAGAGAGTTGTCTCAGTGAAACCCCATTGATCTGCCTTTTGTCTATCTTAAGTGTCAGTATGGTATAGTGAGTAAGTGCTTCCTTTATTAGTGCAGTACCCCATCTTTGGGAATAGTTTTGTCCTATGAAAGGGCCCAGAAGGACTGCCGGGGAGTCAGAAATTATCACTTCCCTGAACTCCATGCAGACATGACATCCTTCTCTAAAACATAGAGCTCAGGGGCCTTCCAGGAAGCATGGTACTAGCTTTAGATATGTAGCTTTTCACTTGCTGGCCCTCAGCCAACTGCTACATGTCTCCTTCAGCCTTCCCTCTTCACCTAGTGTTTGGTGGTGCCTGAATTTTTCATACTTCCTTAAGGGCTAAAGAGGTTAGTCCCCAGTCTTCCTGCAGAGAGGAAACTTAATATCTCTTCCTTCCTCCAATTTTGGGGGCCATTCTCTTTCTGGATTTGCAGACTGTGGAACTGAGCTAGAGGGCAAGAAGCAAGTGCATCAGGGTAAAGAAAGGGAGATAAAGAGAAAGGTCTGAGTTGTCTGAATCACGTTCTAGGAGAAAAGGAAGCAGAGCTGAGGAGCGTCCGCAGGGCTTGGAGTGAGAGGGTGTGGAGAAAACGGAACAGGGGGGACAGGTGAAATGGACGAGGGGGACAGATTTCTGCTCAGGTAGGAGAATCAGAGTTGTAGGGTGCTAGAAAAGTGGGCAGCCAGGGGACTTTAATAAGAGTTGCTGGGGCCAATGCCCTTAGGTCTCCTTAGTGTTCTTGAAGAGCTGCAAGTCAAACGGAATTCCTGCTCCTGTCCTGCTCCTCTGACTGTGATTTTCTCCATACCAACCCACTGAGTCACAGCTATATCAAGTTTATGTTGCAGCTTCACTGGAAATGCCTTTCTTTATCTGTGCTAGGTGATACTTTGCTTTCCCTCCAAGGACATGTTCAGAGTTAATTTCCTCAGAGTAGTCTACATAACACCATCCCACCCTGGTAGGGCCCACAGCAACCAGCCCTTCCTAATCATACTAGAAGCACTTTTGAAATTACCTCAACTTTACTTCTTATTACAGTCTGGCACATTATATATGGGGATACATTTATCTTCTTCCTATGCCTCAGCTTGGTCAAATTTATATCTCTAGCACCTGCCAAGGTGCTTGCACAATGCATATGATCAGAATATGTTGTGTGGGATTGAATAAATCCATATTCAGTCTGCCCCCAACCAATCCAAATATTCAAGTTTGCACCATACACTGGTCTTGATTCATTAACATTCACATACAAGCCTTAAAGTATTTTACACAACTAGAAAAAAGTTAGTAGAATTCTGTTTTATATTTTTCTTCATTTTATACACAGATGCTGATGTGACAATTTATAAGTCTGAAGTAGACTTTTTTTATTATCCCTGGTCTGTTCCATACATGTCTGAGTCTGTTCTTTGTGAAGTTCCTAGAAGGGAAGCAAAAAACAAAACAAACAAAAAAAACCCTAAAAAATATTGTCCCATTTTACTTTGTTTTATTATTAACGAGATTTGTATGCCTACTCCTGTTCAAAGTTAAATGAGCCTGCTCAAATCCCTTTGGAGCTTTAGTGGAATGTAAATAAAGACAGAAGGAACACTCTCTGTTCTTGCTGGGAAACATTTTTGTATAGTGCCAGGTTTGTGATAGCAAAATGAAGTGATTCATCATATCATTATAGTCACTGCTACTCAAACTCTGATTTTGCTTTAACAATGTATGTTATTTAGAATTGTTACAGTTTGAGTGATATGCATGATTGCTTCAAGTCTACCCTGTATTATGGATGATTGAAAACCTTGCCCTTGATACCACAGCAGGCACTCTTGGTGGCCCAGCCAATTACCTTATCCACTTTTCTACTTTTTTCCTTGCCAACAGAGTTCTCCCAGCCACGATTTTATTTGAGAATTAAAGTCTCTCCCATGAGACTGTCTCTGGGTCCAGGGGTAAATCCAAATCACATACACTGGCAGTTATTGGCATTAGCATAAGTCAGAGATGTCATTCTGGCCAAGGAGATACAAGGGGCAGTCTTGTGGAGGATACCTGGGAAAGGTTTCCTTGATTCCTAAGTGAAAGTAAAAAAATGATGAACAGAAGAAACCATCTGTACATATTATAGTGCCTGATTTTAGCTGTGATTTTCAGAATTATTAAGGAATAAAGCTAAGGATGAGAGAACAGAAAGGTGGGAAGAACCTGCATCTTTGACATCGTTTTTGAGCCCCTGAATTATGAAGTATTTAGTATTAGATGCTCAGAAAGATGAAAAATATCTTCTTTTGTTAAAGATCAATGACATAGATTTTTTGTTTTTTGCTATTTGCTGCTAAAGATATAACAACTGATCTAGAAAAATGAAGGATATAAAAGAAGTAGAAATATATAGTTCTTACCTCAGCTTATTATTTAATTGACGAGAGCAAATCCATGCAGGAAATGACGGGAAAACTATAAAATGATAGAGCAATTGGAGGTTCTTAATTATTTTTGTACAATGAAATACATTGCAAATCTAGTGAAGTTGATGGCTTCCTTTTCAGACAAATATTTTTAAATGAATAAAAAGGAAAATACATAGGATAACAAAGAAAAGCAATTATATTTTAAAAATTCTCCAGGTTAAGAATCTTAAAATTCAGAATAATTAAATACAACACTTAGCATTCTTTTTCATAGCATAAAGCTCTTAGGGTTGGCATGGCTTATGTAATTGAGCCCAGTGCCAACTTGTTCAATGGTTAAAAAGTGAAAACAGTTCAGTCAAATGAATTATCTTATATTTTAGACACTGTTAAATAAATTTAACTTAAAAAAAACCCTGAATTTTGTCAAGTTGTTTTTCTACAGAAGCACTACCAAAGTCATCACCAAGTATAAAAAAATAGTTATTTTCTTTTTCCATTGTCTAGAAGTAAATACCTTTGCAAATAAAAGAAGGAATATCAGATTGTACTATTCTCTACTTTAACTGAAGGAGCTGTACACTGGAGTGTATGACTGATACTAAGTATACACTCTATCACAAGGTCCCCTCATTCATGAGGTCCATCCACATAGGTTCCTCCCCAGTGTTCACTCTGTAGTAAGATTATATGTCCTGTTCCAATAATATCAAGCTTGGCTACATGACTTGACTTGGCCCTAATGTGAACAGAAGTGATATATACCATCCTAGCTGAGGCTTTAGAACAAACATGGAGGTTCCACCATCATTCTTTTCCCTCTGGCATAAGAATGTCATGTATCAAATACATGTCACTCTTTAGCCTGGATCCTACAATAATGACAACACATGGAACAGAAACTAGTCCACAGATGACAGATCACACAAGCAAGAAATACATATTTGTCATTGTAAGTCACCTAGATTTTCAGGTTGTTACTAAAACATAACCATGAAAAGTAATAAATAGGAGTTGATATTTTTAGAAAATCTTTCTGATTTCTCCTCAATTATCTTTGTTTCTGTTGTGTAATTTTTGTCATATTTCTAACTCCTTTTATATATCACACTTTTCGTTTTTCTTAAAATTCATAAATGTTCATTATCATTTTGCAATTGTTTTTGCTAAGGTTTTATTTCTTTGGGGGCAGATTAATGAGGGGTATAACTATAATCTTTATCACACAAGATATGAGTGAATGGGAAATCAGTTACATGGTTAAATAGCTCACTCCCACTGTGGCAACATGATATAGACTCAGCTTGAAGCCAAAATGTCTAGATGAAGCCTCTTCAACTGGAGAATTAACTAACTAGAATTGAGAGGAAGGGAAGACACACAAAATCAAACATCTGGATTAAAATTTAAAATGCAGTTAATCATCTTGATTTTTTTTATTGTCAACACACCCAACCTCCAGATATTGAAGTTTAAAGTTATCATCATGGATTGTGTTAGCCATGTTGGCTGAAAGTTTATGGCTTCACTAAATTACAGCTGAAGTTCCCAGAGAAGTCATCAAGACAAAGCTAACAATTTTCTAAGAGTTGGGAGAAGTTTTTAAGTCAAAATTTCAATGCTGTCCTGGGAGGTGTTGTCTCTGATTCCCATTTATCATGGTCACATCTGTGCTTCTAACTTGTTTGATAGTCCTTCTTTTATGACTAAACATGAAAGGAATTTTGGTTTTGTGGAATACTATCAAGAAAGGAGAAGAGGGGGTCTAGTCTGGCACCATTCCCAGGTCTAAACTTTGTGGAGGCATCCAGAGAAGAGAAGTTATTAATTGCCATTGACAGTCAAATGAAATAGGTCAACTCCTGGTGATCCAAGGCTGTATATTCAAATCCTAGAAAACTCAGGTTCTTCTTTTTCTCTTGCTGAAAGCCTTCCCTTGTGTTTTTCTTTTGTCTTTGCAAACACTTCTACCGAAAAAGCAGAAAGTGTATTCCCAACTTTGTTAAGTAGTTGAGAAAAAATTAGCATGGACGATACCAAGCCATTGAATTTGAGGATTATAAATTAATTTCCTGCATGAAAATGTGCAGATCATTAAGTGTTGGCTGAAAATCACTTAAATGAAGATCCAGCTGACCTCCTTCCATCTTGTTGAACTGATGATCACTTACTGACACTTTAAGATAATGATTCCAGAATAACTTCTTTGTGTACCCTTTTCAAACCCTCCTAGTCAGTTGATTTATCCCTTTTCTGGGCTATTTTAGCATCCTGTATCTGCCTTTATCATATTTCTACTACAGCACTGTTGTATTATGCTGCCTGGCTTTTAAATACAGGATACATCAATAGTGTAACAAAATAATTTAAAAATCAGATACCTAATGCACACAATGTGAGGGTGTTCAGCATGCCCCTGACTAAGGGTCTCTACTACAACTTGAACTTTACCTTGGAAGTGAGAAAATTGTAACCTAAAAATTTGTACCCTCATATTAATTTGAAATAAAAATAATCAGATATCTGATGCAACTATGAGATTTTCCATCAAACATATGGAAAATAATTCAAATAAGTTGTTGGAATACTTTTTGAATGAATACACATATAGTTTAACTGAACTTTCAATCTTCTTGTCTGTCAATTGGTTGTAGGGAATTCCTATGGATGTAGCTGACATAGACAGACACCTTGATTCTTTATGACATGCATGAAAATGATACCCTGATTATCTAAGAAGCCTAAGTTTAAAGACTTGGTATACTTCGTATGATTCCAATACAAACTAATATATGAATAAATCCAAATAGAGATGACTAGATTTTTTTTTATAGTTTTTTGGCTGGGGCTGGGTTTGAACCCACCACCTCCGGCATAGGGGGCCGGCGCCCTACCCCTTTGAGCCATAGACAATGCCCTACTAGATTATTTTTTTCATGAAAGAAACAGTGATATTCTGCATAAGTGATAGACTGTGTCTTTTTTGAATCCAAGTTTGTTTATTTGTTCAGCAAATATTTATTGACTCTGTCCTCTGAGCCTGCCATATTAAAGGGTTTACACTATATTGAGGGAAAACAAACTTAAGAGTAATCACACAATGAAGATCAGACAGTGACGAAGTCTCTGAAGAAAATACAAACAAGCATGTGGCATAAAGAATGGCTGAGGAATAGTGGTTACTTTAGAGAGATGAATCAGGGAAGACATATCCTGGAAGGATATAAAGGAGAAAGCTATGGAAATTCAAAGTCAGAGGCTGGACTGCAAAGACCAAAACATAGGAAACGGAATGCACAGGAGACATGAAAGTTGGTGTATCACAGAAAGTAAGAAGAATCAAATAACAGAACACTCAACTCCAATAGATTTAAATTCTAAGAAGTATATGTAACCATACATAAGAAAATAGAGTTATAATAGAATTGGGTTATTCAGTTGTTCAATGACATTATTATGAATCTGTCTGTCTTGCTCTGTCTTGCACTCGCCCCAGGTAAGTGCAGCGGTCTCATCATAGCTCTCTGCAACCTCAAATTCCTAGGCTGAACCCATACTTCTGCCTCAGCCTCCTGAGTAGGTAGGATTACAGGTGCTCACCTGGGTAATATTTTTTTTTATGGAGACATTGACTTGCTCTTGCTCAGCATGGTTGTGAACTCCTGGCTCAAGTGATTCTCTTGCCTCAGCCTCCCAGAGTGTTAGGATTGCAGGCATTAGCCACTAAAACCAATTATCAGTTTTTAAATAGCTACATCAAAAAGTTAAAAAGAAAGAGGAAAACAATTTTAATATGTTTTACTTAATCCATATAGCCAAAATGTTGTCATTTCAACATGTAATCAATATAAAAATTATCTATGAAATACTTCACATGCACTTTTTGGTATTAGCGCTTCATAATCTAGCGCTTCATAATACTAGGCACCTTTCAAATGCTCAGTGGTAGCCTCTGTATTGGACAGTACAAGGGTAGATAATGGATTAGGAAGAGGTAACAGAGGAAGCAGGAAGTAGTTTATTTCTGGGAACAGTCCTGGTAAAAAATAGTGGTGTCTCAGACTATGTAGCATCTGTGAGTATAAAGTGATATCAGTGACTTTGACATATGTACATCTTGTACATTATAGGCAATTAGTTTGCTATGAATGGTGCCATTTCCTAGTTCTATGATCTTAGCCAATAACTTCCAGAAGGCCAGTTTGCTCCTTTGAAAAATAGGGATACTATAATACTCCTTTCCTTCAGTTATAGAACAAAATGAGATGATAATGAAAAACCATAGTTCCTGGAGCAGATTAAGCACTTTGGAATAAGCAAAAGTGATGTAAATGAAGAACTCAGATTTCAGAGGAGGCAGAGAGTATTTTCTATGGTAGTAATAAAAAAATCACTGTTAGAAAGATCCTGGAAAGATAAGTAGATTTGCCACAAGACATAAGGAAATAGGTACTGAAGAAGGGGATATGGGGTTGGCAAATCTCAAAATACATGCAGGAAATGGCAAGTATTTGGACCCAGCGAAGGTTGGGTACAGGGAGCAATGAAAGATGTGGTTGATAGTGATAGGGCTTAAGGTATTTTAAGACTCAACTAAAAAGTTAAATTTTATTTAACAAGGAGTGAGAAGTTTTGTTCTATTTTAATCAGAGAGGTGACATCCAACTGGTATTTTAGGAAGATCAACCAGTCATACTCTGGAGAAATTAGAGGAGGGTACATTAGACTCAGGAAAATTACAACAGGCTATTTTTATTGCCCAGGTATGAGGTTTAAAAAACATGGGGCAGATAGATGAATGCAAAAATATTTTACAAAACTTTTTACTGCTACATTTTTTCCTTTTTTATAAACTTATTTGTAGACTCCAATTCTGCCTACATAGCACCAAATTCCTCATTGTTTTCAAACATTAAAGTCTACACAATCTAACAAAAGAAATGCACCTAAAGTAAGTTTCAAATATATTAGAAAAAAGATTTACAAGTTAAATTTAACCAGCACTACTGGGAAGTAAATTATTCATACAAGTTAATCTTCCAGATTATTGAAACTCTCCTTTTGAACTTTGCAAGTTTTATCAGTACTTTAATATTTGTATAAGAATTGGCTATTGAGTGAGTTACATGAAAATGTGTGTGTGTGTGTGCGTGTGTGTGTGTATTTATTTTAATGGAAATGTCAGTGGGCTTAGAGTAGAGATATTTCCTTTCAGTGTGACCCTGGATAAGTTGTTTCACATCTCTGGGTGTCAGAAAGAGGAGATTTAAGCAAAAGATCTCTGAATGCTGTTCCTAATATAACATTCTATTAATCTATCAAAACAGAGCAGTGAAGGAACTTTCAAGAGGATTAACATTTCATTTTGATATCTCCCAGTATGTTACTGGTTTGAGAACACTGGCCAAAACAGAGGGACAAAGCATGCATGCTTATCCTTCTAAATGGAGGAGAGATTAAATACTGTAGGAGAGTATAATCTTACTTCACAGAAATACAAAAATTGACAGTGGAAGACTGCATTGGCCAAAATAGGATGTTTTCAAAATCAGAAATTCTTGCCAAGCTCAATCCCTTTAAGATTCAAGTTCCTTTCCCCCTCACTGTTGTCATAAATAATGCGAATGATAATTTTCTCTCAATAACACCTTTCTTCTGGAGTTCACTGTGTTTCACTATTGGAAAAAAGTGACTTTTTCTATTTCTAAGAAAAAAGGTTTTACTGAGAAAGCTCCTTGGACTTCTAGGACATCAAACCAAACTGCCCTGTGTATATATTTTACAAATATTTTGGTAAGTTGAGTGTGAAGGAGCCCAAAGCCTGGATTTGAAAGCTGAGGAGGGGTCTACTTTTAGCTCTTTGGAGACTCTCCATACCGTTTTCTATAGAGGTACACGTGGGTACAAGAAGACCTAAAGGACCCCAGAAACAAAGAAGTGGAGAGGGTGAGGAGGCATGAGGGATAACGACTTACTTATTTGGTACAATGAGCACTGTCCTGGTGGTGGGCACACTGAAATCCTTAGAGAAGGTATCCAGGTAACAAAAACTTTTATACCCTTTAATAATGAAAAAGAATCCAAGGAGAAAGTGCATGATAATGCATTCTTGCATTCTCTGAGCTCCCAATATTGAGAAATAGCTTGAAATACACAGCAAACTTTAAGATGCACACTCCCCCCCCACCCCCCACCAAACAAAACTATACTGATACACATAGGTAGTTTGAAGGAAAAGTGAGCTTCAAAATTTCTTCTCAGTTGGGTGTTTCAGTGAAAGGAAAAACATCTAGCACATAAATCATATTACCAGGGACCTTGAAGAGGTCTGAAAGAATCAGCTAGTTCATTCTGATGCCTCTGTTCAAATCTCTATAGTCTCGCATAAAAGAAGGTGGAGCGTTAGTGGACTACCAGCCTGTTCTCTAAGATGTTAGAGAGTTAATAGCTATTAACCTCTGCAAAATGAACTCTTGACTGATTTACATCTGCATTATGAATCAAATTATGTACTCTCGTGTGCACACGCACACATACACACTTTGTACTCATCCCAAGTTAAGCTATTATGAGAGAAACTTTTTGTTTTTTTTTGTACTTTGTTGTCTATGAGGAAAGAGATGAAATCTGGATTTTAGTGTTATTGAGTCTTCCTGACTAGCACAATATTCTACTCTTTGATCATGAATTCTTATATTGTATTTCCATCACCTTTTACTTCTTTTTGATTCACAGGCAGAATGACATAGGTAACAAGCAGCTAATCTCTAGTAGAGAAGTCTGCCTGGACATGGCTGGGGTGTGTTCCTTCTCCATGAGAGTCCTTTCCTGCAGCCATCGCAAAGCACATTCTTGAAAACAGGCTCGTGGTATCTTTATGTGAAGATGAGAGATCCATGCGTCTGATTTTGATCAAAGTAGTGTGCATCTGAACAGAAAATGTCCTCTTGCCTCTCCCTTTCCACCCTGACACTAAACATTTGTAGCATATACATGTGAGTCATATGCACACAAAACTTTTTCATTCTGGAACTTCTGTTTGCTCAACAAATAAAACTGAGGGTTTACTCTTTGCCAGGGACTTTCTTGGGAGCTGGAATATGAGGAAGAATAAAAATATTTATGGTCTTATATCTCATGGAACTTACATTTTCATATGGGGGGGCAAATCTTCGTCAAATGACTACACTACATTTTCTGCCTGCGAGTACAAATTTCAAAAAAGATTTTGAAGGCAAACCTCACAGTGCCATGAATCTGGAGAGAAAACTAGCAACTTCCAAGAAGAGATGTTCTCATTAATAAATTCTGGACTGGTAAGAAACAGGGATAATTAACATTTATCACTGAGAAAGTCTCATTATGCAAGATGTCCGGCTCCATTCTAAAAGTTCACTAACCTTGGATGAATTTTAGATAAGTTTTCAGGATTCTGAACTTGAATGTCCTATGGTCTGTAGTTTCCTCTTGCTGGCTATAGTCTATTTTCAACAACTCTCTCCTGGAATTTCTTGCACATGAAGAGAGGGAGATGAACAAACTTAACTCAGTTTTCCAAAGCTATTTGGATGCTGTGAAAGTTCTGGTTGAAACCTCCAAGACTCTGGGCAAACAAAGGTATCTGACTATTAGAAGGAGGACATTTTGAAGCAGCTGCTCTGTATCAATACCTACATCCTTTTCCATACATTTATATAACTGGATGTCATGCCCAGTTATGTTTCTGTGGACTTTTCATAACCAGTCTTTTTATGCATTGTGTAAAGTTTGAAATAAAGCCGTCTTTGACTACCATGCCATAAAAATGATGGTTTGGATTCCAGGTGGGTCAGGTAATAGAAAATTTTGAACTTGCATTTTTTCTTTACAATCAGTTTATATCCCTTCAGTGACATTTTCATTACTTTTGTATGTCTGTTTGTAGACTTTTTTTCTCTGCATAAGTACATGGATGTTAGTTGCTATACACTCCATGTTTATTTTAAGAAATTGGATCATTAAATCTACATCCTATGTTTTAGCAAATGACCTTCAAATATAAAATGAGGTGAGGGCTGTTATTTTTAAGAAGAAAGGAAAGCTTTGTGAAAGACCAAACTGGGAGAATTTTGCAGTATCTGCTTCTGTTTTCTCCATTGTTCACATGAAAACCACTTGTCTGATCTCAGAGAAATGGTTGTTTTATGCTCTGAAAGAGCTCAAGCCCCCAAATAATGAGGCTGATGTAACACAGGAATAGTCAAAAGGGGATAAATCCCTGATGTAAGAAAACACAGTTTGCTTTGTATGTCCTTTAAGAGTTTAACACTGCAGTGATCCTGGAGGTATTTGCTGCACTGCTGAGGTAAGCACAATGCTTTAAAATGATCTGTGACACCCACAGCACGATTAGTGATTAGCCAGAAATGTAAATGGTAGCTCAGCAAATCTCTTTATTATATCAAGAGAGAGTTTAATTGTCAGAAGTTTGTTTGCTTTTCTGCTTTCTTAAATATGATGTAAGATTTCTCCAGCTGGAAAAAATTCTTATCTTCTGACTTTTATGGAGTTTGTAGTATTGTCCGATCTTGGATTTTGTTTCCTGGTAAAGTTTCACACCAATGATAAAATTGTCATCTTGTAACTACTGGGAAGGCTTAGCCTTGCTGCTGAGTCTTGTTGATATGTTGATATATTTAATAAGTGACCACATTCAGGTCAACCAGGGCCTGAAATATGGCCCAGATGATGAGCCATAGACAGCATGGCCAAAAAGTTTGTGTGCAATTTAAAATAGTACACTGCACATGAACTTTATGGCCAACCTTATTATATCACCACAATTATACACAATCACACACACACACAGAGTTGGACAATTAAGTTCATGAACTCATCCTAGAAAAAGTTCTACATACTTCATTGCTGAATATCATTATGGTCACCTTTGTGGTATTCCCCTTGAGAAGCTATGAAATGATGCCAGTGCCTGGTCTACCCTTCAAAGCAATTTTAGAAGTGTTTCTGGAGTGGCTATCAGAGCTGTCATCAGAAGAGGTCTGAAAAGCTTATAAATTCATCCTAGATGGCCAAGGGTAGTTCTTTAACAGTAGTGGTATCCAGCAATGAGGTAAGTAGCACCTTTTCTAGGATGAGTTTATGAACCTGTCAGACCACGTATGATGAGAGTTCTGATGGCTCTTCCAGAAAAAAGAATTTGCTTTGAAGGGTAGACTAGACACTGGCATCAGTACATAGCTTCTAAAGGGGATTACCGTGAAGATGAATTTTTTGATATTAAGCAAGCAATGAAGTATGTAGCACTTTTTCTAGGATGAGTTCATGAACTTAATTGTCTGACTTCATGTGTGCCTATATTGTATATATATATAAAATGATTTTACATGAAAGAAAAAATAGTGTACATGTATACTGTTTCAGAATTGTTAGCTAGTACCCTCATGGGAAACAATTTTATTAACGGGAATACAGTGTTTGTGTAATAGTTTCTTTTGACTTTAGTCTTACAGACATCAATCGTTTCCAAAGTTACTCGAGTCAGTACCTTTCCTTCTTGCTCTCTTTAGGGAGGTTGTTTCATATATTTATAACACACTTAGTTGCTTTTGTAACATTCCACATTCCATCCTGTGGTCTCCCAACCTCCTAAATGAATTTTAAAGAATTTCCATACATTAAAGTTCATTCTTGGTGCTGTAAAATTCCATGAGTTTTGACAAAAGCATGGTGACATATATGCATCATGTCATATGTCCTAAGCTGTATAACACAGCTTAGTTTTCCCACCTTAAAATGTCCCTTGTGCTAACCCCTGGCAACAGGTGATCTGCTTACTGCCTCTCTAGCTTTGCCTTTACCAGAATGCTACATGAATAGAGACATACAACATGTGGTCTTTTGCGACAACATACTTGTAGAGGAATGGACAGCATGCCTGCAAGGACAGTTACTGATTCTTATCACATTAAAGGGAAACACTGAGAACAAGACAGTCTACAGGCAAGCCTAGAAATGTTTTGTGACTTAGGGGCAATCCCCCAAGTAACTCAGTGATCCAGAATGAGATAAGATGGGTCACTTGTTAGCATGTTTTAAACATTGATGTGCTTGGTGCTCCTTCATGGGGGTTGTGGGGAAAGAACACGTGAGGAAAGAGTACGTGGCAATTCTTATTCATGCAGCTCTTCATATGTCATTACTTTAACTCTCCACACTTGTTGTGTATAACCTTAATAAGTAGCCATTGTGGAGGAGGCTCAAGGCTCTCCTGCGCCTCTGGTTAGCCCACCTCTTACAAGATAGCACTTCAATCCATGTCCCGCCTGCTTCTTTCATACAGCACCAGGAGGCATAGCATCCCTGGCTGAGACACATACTGGCATTTGTTTGGCATTTAATGCATTTAAGATCTATCTTTGTTTGGCCCGATAATTCATTTATCACTGAATTGTAGTCCATGGTATGGATGTACCGAGGTTTGTATACTCACCTATCAAAGGATATCTTGGTGGTGTCCATGCTTTGGCAATTATAAAAAGAAAAAGCTATTACAAATACTCACATGCAGCTTCTTGTGTAGACACAAGTTTTCAAATTTGTGTGGTAAATATCAAGCAATAGGATAGTTGGACTGTGTGGTAAAATCACATTCTATTTTGCAAAAACCTGCCAAACTGTTTCCCAAAATGATCCCTTTGTTCTACTGTTGGTGGGAATGGAGGCTCCACTCTTCATTCCCCTCAACAGAGAATGAGCATTGAGTTCTACATATTTGCCAGGAATTGCTAATTAGCCATTTTAATAGTGGGTAGTGGTAGCTCATGTTGTTTTAATTTCCTTAATGATGTATGTGGAGCATATTTTCATGTGCTTATTTGCCGTTCCTGTGTCTTCTTTGATGTCAGTTAAAATCTTTTGCCTTTTTATAGATCAGGTTGCTTGTTTTCTTATTGTTGAATTCATACCTTTTTATTATTCTTTACAGTAAAAAGGGAAACTACATAAAAACTGCTGCAACTTTTTGAAATGTAACATCTTAAAAAAAAGCACTTCTGCAACTGAGTGACAAGCTGAACTAGCTGTCTGTTCCTGAACAAACTAGTTTCACTTGGGAGGAGAGAACTTTAATGGAAATAAATGCATATCTGTGATTTTCTCAACAATTAATGAAGAGGACCTATGCCTTCAAGCAATCAACTTCTGTTTTTCTAACCAGTGATAACATTTGAACTTTCAAGTGAAAATTAGAATTCTGGAAAACTTTATCTACCACAGTCAGCTTGAAACCTCACTTTTTAAAGACTTTTCTGATGACACTATGGTGATATTAACAAATATAATTATAACATAATGTGTCGAGATTCAGAATTGCTGCTTAATACAATGAACCAAAATTTTCCAAATGATGAATGTATGATCTTTAAAAGCCATGTATGTGTAAAAGTTTCATTCAAAACACAAAATTGATGAATTTTAATGCAATTTGTTTAAAAAAAATTTATGGATAGGGCAGAGCCTGTGGCTCAAAAGAGTAGGGCGCTGTGTACACCATGGAATATTATGCAGCCTTGAAGAAAGATGGAGACTTTACCTCGTTCATGTTTACATGGATGGAGCTGGAACATATTTTTCTTAATAAAGTATCTCAAGAATGGAAGAAAAAGTATCCAATGTACTCAGCCCTACTATGAAACTAATTTTTGGCTTTCGTATGAAAGCTATAACCCAGTTATAACCTAAGAATTTGGGGAATGGGGAGAGGGAGGGGAGAGAGGGAGGAGGTTGGGGGGAGGGAGGGTGATAGGTGGGATTACACCTGCAGTGCATCTTACAAGGGTACATGTGAAACTTAGTAAATGTAGAATATAACTGTCTTAACACAATAACTAAGAAAATGCCGGAAAGGCCATATTAACCAGTGTGATGAAAACGTGTCAAACTGTTTATAAAACCAATGTATGGTGCCCCATGATCACATTCATGTACACAGCTATGATTTAAAATTAATAAAAAAATAAATAAATAAAAAGGAAGAAATAAAAATATCTCAATTTGTAGATGGCATAATCGTGCACATAGAAAATTCAAGAAATCCACTAAAAAACTACTAGAACTAAGATACAACTTTAGTGTGCTTGCTGCATACAAGACCAATGTACAAAAATCAAGCAAGGTTTATCATGGGCCCCTAAGCTCAGAGAAAAGACACCCAGACGTTATGAGCCTCCTAATGGAAGTAAATAATGCCATCTATGACATTTTCTTGTCAAAAAAACTGAACTAGCCCAAGGTTCCAGAAATAAATAACAGTTTGCAGGAAACAAAGAAAATGGAGAAATACGGTAAATGGAGATCCAATCAGCAAAATGCAGAATGTTGGAAACTACAGGTCAGACAACTTGGTTTCTTCAACAAATAAATCGTAAGAAAAGAAAAAGGGAAAAGAAAAGAAAAAGGGAAATAAGAGACCTATAGATTAAAAGGATTAAATTACATATTGACCATATGTAATTTATGGACTTCACTTGGATTTTAATTCAAATTATCAACAGTATAAAAAATTAATAAAACAGGGTGGCACCTTTGGCTCAAAGGAGTAGGGCACCAGCCCCATATGCCAGAGGTGGCAGGTTCATACCCAGCCCCAGTCAAAAACTGCAAAAAAATAAAAATAAAAATAATAATAATAAGACAGGAAAAAAAAAAAGAGTAGGGTGCTGGCCCAGTATGCCGGAAGTGGTGGATTCAAACCCAGCCCCGGGCCAAAAACTGCAAAATTAAAAAAAAAAGGGGGGAAAAATTTTATGGCTCCAGCTTTCATATTGTAACTAATCTTTAAATGTACTACTACTTTTCAAAGTCTGGCATAGCATCAAAGAGAACTATCTACAATTGTCTGAAAGGGCTATTAAAATACCCTACTCTTTTTTAACTACAAGTATTTGTGAGACTGTATATTCTTCATGTACTTCAACCAACACAACTTAAGACAACAGACTAAATGCAGAAGCAGATATGAGAATTAAGCTGTCTTCTTACAACAAAGAAGTTTGTGGAAAGTAAGACAATGTTATTCTCATTAACTTTTTGAAAGATAGAGATATCTTTTTAAAACATTTCAGTTATGCTAATGGCAATGGATCCATTCTTTGATTTTTAAATTGATTAAAATGTATTTAAAAATTTTTAGTTTTAATTTCTTATAAACCATATACATAAACAAAAAGTATGTTACAGTTATAAAGACTTTTAAAGTGTGTAAAGGAGTCTTGAGATGAAAAAGTTATTTTGCACACCCTACTTCAGCATCATCCCATACAATTATTTTCATTCAGTTCAAAATGCTTTTTAATTTTCTTTCTGATTTTTTTGTCCTAGGGATATTTAGAAGTATGAAGTTTAACTTCCAAATATCTAGGGATTTTTTTCCAGGTATCTTCTGGTTTTGATTTCTAATTTAATACCATTGTAGACAGAAAACCTACTCTGGTTTCAATCCTTTTAAATTTACTGAGACATATTTTACAGCTTACCAGATGGTTTATCTTGGTGAATTTTCCATGTGCTCTTGTAAGAAGGTATATTCTGCAGCTTTGTGTGTAGAGTTCTACAAAATTCTTCATGATTGACTCTTTTGTTACTAGTGTCCTTCTTTATCTCTGGTAATAGTCTATGCTATGATGTCAATTTCTAATAGAGCCAGTTCAGCCACGTTTCTTTCTTTTTTTTCTTTTTTTATGTTTTGTTCAGTCTGACAACCTCTGCCTTTTAGTAAAGTGTCCAATCTATTTAAATAATTGATAATATTTTATTTGATTTCTATTTATCCAATATGTTCAGTGTTCCTTTTTTATTTAATTTTTCTCTCTTTTGGGATTACTTAATTATTTTGGGTATTAACCTTTTCATCTTCTTTACTGGCTTATTAGCTAATATATCATTGTATGTTGTTTATTTTGAGCACTGTAGACTGTGCTGTTCAATCCACTAGCCACTGGCTCAGTTTCTTTCTTCATTGCCTTCATCACATGGGCCAGATTTCAAGTGTGGGTTAGTCTAGTTTGGCTAAGAACTACCATTTTGGATGGTAGAACATTTCCATCATTGCAGAAAGTTCTATTAGATAACTCTGCCCTAGGGCTCACAGTACACTGCATTCAAATAACTCTATACCATTTCATCTTAAATGTAAGAACATAACAACATTCATCCATTTTTCCACTCTTGTCCTTTGAATTCTTGTCATACATTTTGCTTCTGCCTATGTTTTAATCACCCCAATACTTATTACTTTTGCTTTAAATGGTCAAATATATCCTTTAAAAACTAATAAAGGAAAAAAGTCTCATGTTTAATTGAGATGTGCACCTTACCTAGCACTTTTCATTTCTTTTAGTAAATTTGAATTCTAGCGTAGTTGGTTTCTCAGCCTGAAGACCAGCCTTTACTCTAGTACATGTCTATTGACCACAAATGATATCAACTTTGGTTTGTAAAGAGAATGTGTTATCCTTGTTCTACTGGGTACATAATGCATTGTTTATTACTACTTTTTATATTTTTTCTCTTGTGATTTGCTTTTTGTCAGTTGAATATCATGTACCTTGGTGTTGTTAGCTTTGGTTACATCCTGCTTTGGGTTCCTTGACTTTCTTGGATCTATGGTTTATTGCTTTGAGTTTGAATTTTTTTGACATTATTTCTTCAAATATGTTTCCATTTCTTTGCTTCTAAAACTGTATGATTGGCTTCTCAATATTATCCATTGGGGTACTGATTTTCCTTTCACATTGTCTCAGTCTTTTTACTCTGTGTACTTCGTTTTGGACTGCTTCTACAGGGTGTCCCAAAAGCTGCCCTTAAAGTTGCCATACATATGGAAAATGGGAAATTGTAGCTAAATGCACCTTTAGTCACAAAATATCATTGCAATATAATATAAAATGGTGGCCAATATATAATATTTTGTAAAATTTTTTAACTAATATTTTGTGAATAAAGGCACATTGACCTAAAATTTCCCTATGTATGGTGACTTTATGGGAGACTTTTGGGATACCCTGTACCTCTTTGTTTATAAGTTCTTCGATCTTTTATTATGTTCTTACGGTGAATTTTTTAAAATTTCAAATGGTGTCTATTTCTTTCTAGAGCTTTTTATGATTTCCATTTCTCTGTATTACATTCATGTTTTCCTTTAAAGCTTTAAACCAATTTATAATATTGACATTAAGGTTAAGTTTGTTAATTTCATTTGCTCTGTTATTATCTCAGTGTGTTTCTATTGCATAAAGTTTCTCCCATTTATGAGTTATATTTTGCTATTTCTTCATATGTCCTTGATCAAACATCTGATGTTTGATTAGATGTTAGCCATGGTGATTTTTGTGTTGCTCAATGTCTCCACTCTGTTTTCTTTCTTTAAAGAGGGTTATATTTTATTTTAGTAGGCATTGAAGTCACTTTATCCTCTTTATGCTTATTTTGAACTTCATTTGTATGTGTCTACCATAGCCTTTACTCTATTGCTAGTCTAGCTTACTCAAAGTATGATCTTCCTGGGATTCTTACCAAATGTCTTTGGATAGTGAACAAGGTATCTTCATTCTGGTTGCTCAGAACAAAAATGTTTCTCAACACTGCCACTTGTAGAATTACTGAGCTCCACGACAGTTTCACTTTTTTCAATAGTTGCTCTTTGCCAAGATTCATAAGTCTTACCCTGTACATAGCATTCAAACCTGACATTCAAATAAACTCATAAGGAACCCCTATCCAGATATATGGAGTTTTAGTTACCTCCTATCTGGTAATCTGTTCCATAAATTCCAGTGGCTTCAGCCTCTCTGAATACCAGATCTATTTCCTTAGCTCAATGAGACCAATATGATCTGCGGCGATTCTCCCTTCTTGTGTTAGGATCTAGTAAATGCCTCCAGGAAATATGCTGGGCTGATAGAAAGGCTAATATCCTTTGTTTTACTTCTCTTAAACATAGTATTTTTGTGCTGACAGCTTTTCAATGTCTTAAGACTGCTGGCTCATTTATCCAGTTTTCTTGTTGCTCACAGCAGGAGGGCTAGCTGCTACCAACTATTCATTATGGTGAGTATTAGTAGTCAACATTCAGTTTGATACTATACCATAAACATTGTATTTGAGAAGGATCAGTTTTGAGAAAGGCATACGGATTATGCGGTAGACAAACTAGGTTAAGAAGAACAATGCAGGGGTCCTCAAACTTTTTAAACAGGGGGCCAGTTCACTGTCCCTCAGACCATTGGAGGGCTGGACTATAGTTTAAAAAATAAAACTATGAAAAAATTCCTATGCACACTGCACATATCTTATGTTGAAGTAAAAAACAAAATGGGAACAAATACAATCACACCGCCTCATGTGGCCCACAGGCCATAGTTTGCGGACCCCTGATAGGGTGTGGTGAACCAAACATAAGATAAGAGCCTAGCCTGGGCTAATGGTGATGACAGTGAACATGCAGCTACAGAGAGAAAACTTGTCTCTAGGGCAGTGATTTTCATCTGGTGTGCCATGAGAGGATCTTAGGTGCGCTGCAAATTTTTTTTCAAGATCATTAAGTTATTTTCAAAAGAAGTTCAAAGCACAGTAAATATATTCTTTTTTTCTACTCTTTTTTTAAAAAAAATCAACATAATTTAAATATGCTGTGGAAATTTAACTATATGTTCAAGTGCGCCACGAGATAAAAAAGGGTGAAAACACTACTCTAGGGTTATTGTTGTGCAAGAATTGGGTTGGGAAGCGTGCCTCTTAAAATGCTCCTGGAAGGATGCTTGAAGAACAAGAGGGTACTAGTAAGTGATAGCCTTTACCAAATACCTACTATATTCTTAATGCTGTTCATATTTTATTTTACTTATTCCTCAGAATAATCCTTTGGATATTATTGTTTCCAATTTATAGGTGAAGAGACTGAGGCTCAAAGAGAATAAGTAAGTAGGCCAAGTTAAATCGCCTGAACATGATAGAGTCAGCCTGGAAATTCAGTTCTGGTTACCTGCAAACCTCCACTTCTTTCCTAATTCATACTTCCACTATGGCATGAAGTTGTAGCTTTCAGAAGCCACGTTTATATCAAGCAACATTAGAATTAGAATTTACCCAAATCTAACATGTTCCTACCAAAATGGAGTTAGAATTAGAAGTTACAAAATTAGGAGTTTTACTGATAAAACTCCACCCAAGTAGAGTTTGAAAGTGACTCTTCGTCATCTGCATGAGAGTCTGGTTTATTACACCTATGATAGCTTAATTCCAACTACTAGATAATTTATAATTACCAATAGCATATCCATAGGTAATGTGTCTAAAGGTTTTTCATTTAATTCTCCTATTAGTTGTTTATTCAATCAGCTTGCTGGTCTGTGCTTTTACTAAGAGTTCTTAGTACATGAAAAACATCTTCTGTTTTGCTTTCAAACCCTCAGAATGACTGAGGGAAGAAAAAATACAAATGTGAGTTACTGCCTTTGCAGATTCAGCAACTTGTTTATGTTTGTATTTCCCTTACAAGAATATTAGCTATCAATAAAAGGGATAGGCTGGAGATAAAGTGGCCAACATGGGCACTCTCTGTGAACTAATAGGCTATTATTGGACATAAATCAGTGGCACATGTGACATAGACCCTCCTATCTTAACGCTGGACTGGTAATAAGATGATACCCTGAGAGTGGCTTAGTGACATTATGTAGAGAGAGACTTCTCTGACTATATACCCTCAAAGACTTCACGATGTCTCTTAGCTATTATTCTCTTTCCTTTTCTCTACACCAATTATATTTCTGGGTCAGAAAGCACCTTCTCATCCCAGCAACAAACTAACAGTAAGTTCTTTCAACGAGATATCTGCAAATGAAAAGGACCTGAAAGTGTGTATGTGTGAAAGGCTGAGAGTTAGTACATCTTGTCTAATCTGAGCACTGTCAAACATGTTTTGTCTGAAAGGTATTAACCAGAGGTATTTGGTAAATACTAGATAACCATGCAAATCAGTGGTAATGATACTACAGAATCTGTGCTAGCAGATACAGGACGGAGATGTTTGGGCTGTTGGCGGTCATAGTAGAGGTTGAATAAAGCTCCTGGTCTCTTTTGTTTTGTCGCTATGATTTGTGTGATATTTCAGAGCAAGATGAACAAATCCTTCATAAAATATGGCCCCTGACCCACTGGGCTCTTCACCCTCTTGCAGAAATTCTGCCAGGAATCAGTTTCCACAGCAAATGCCAGAAGATGGGTCAGGTTCATCCCTTTTACCCCACTTAGCTGAGCTACAGATGTTATTCATATTCATCACAGTGTCCAGTCCTTTGACAAAAGTGCAGAGTTCCTTGGCTCAATAAAAATCATGTGTCATCAAGTTCCCTGGGTTAAGTGCATGCTACTTAGAAAAGCATTTCTTTGTCCATTTGCTCGATGAGATGTTTGGAGACCTCCAGCATCTGAATATCAGTTGCAACCTTCACTGTTGCCAAACAATGCCCTTCTCTTGCCTCTATTTCATTCTCCAAGGTGCACGACAGCTCTGCTCAACTCTACACTGTGCTATCTTTTGGCAGCTCTGGATGTTTCCTTGAGCCCAGAGAAAGACAGATATTCTGTATCCAAAGCGCAGAATGCTGGCAGTAGGAGGAGGAGGCAATGTAGCTTCACACACTTTTATTATTTCCTGCCCTTGGTCTCAATTCTGAAAACTGAAGATTATTTCCAAATGTGCCCTGCAGCCAATCCCATCATTACACGGATATTAGGTCCTACAACCCAGTATTGAGGCTTAGGCATCTCCATGCCTCATGAGACTGTGTGTGGGTTAAGTTTTGACATTGAAAAAAAAAATAACAACCTTGTAGAACTGATTGAAAACATATACAGTGTGGCAGGACATGCATGTGGATCTCAGCCCCTGGCTTCATCAATTTGAACAGAAAACATTAGCATCTGGTGCTACAAAAAAAAAGAAAGAAAAAAAAATCACTTTAAAATAGACACCTTTTAAAATTCCTCTACAGCAGCATGTAGAAGCTGTCTCTATCCACGCAAATTAGTTTGAAGGATCAGCAGTGTTTACATGTAAAACTTGTGCTGTGGAAAACTATTTGTTTTCGATATGCAATGGGACTTCACTCTGATCTTGGCAGCTTGCAGTGACATTGAAGCCATCACTGAGTAATGTGATGACTTATTTTTCTCCAAGAAAATACAATTGTTACGTGAATGGAGTGAAGGTAAAAGCATTTCTAAAATCATGTTACCATTTTTTTCCTGTTATTTGAAAGCTTAAAGAAAAATAAATATACCACACTGAGAAGTTTCAAGGAAAGCAACAGGCGAAGTAAGACTATGTGTGGAGGCTCTTCTTGATCTAGGGTTAAAAGGTGCTGCTCGAAGTTTGATCTACCACAATTTTTCAAGACTGTACTGTTCCCAAAGCAGTTCTTGTTCTCTCCACTTTGTTGTCATGCTGCCCGGGTGATCACCATGCACAGGGACACACAAGCACACACCCGCATACATACATACACGATTGCACATGTACACCCATGTGCACACACTTGCACAAACATGCACCCAAGCACATTTCCACGTGTGTGTACATATATACACATCTGCATGTGTATACCCATGTGCACAGACGTATACTCATGCACACACGTGTATACCTATATGCACACACTTGCACATACACACAAGCACATATCCACATGTATATACATCCATACACATCTGCACTGTACACCCATGTGCACACATGTCTAATACATACTCATGTGCACACACATACACACAAGAACATACACACATGTGCATGCACATGCTCACAGTTCACACACACACATCCCTTTGCGGATGTAGTTACATGTGAGGAGCTTTCTGTGACTATCTCAGGATGGTCTTAGCTGCTTTACCAGCATTGTGTTCACCCCTGTCCTGCGGTATTCACCCCATCATAGTGCCTATGTCCCTTTCCTCTCCCTGTGTCAAAAGTTTTGTGAATCCAGGGACCCCATTTTACTGTGCTGTCAACTCAGAGTTTGGTTCCTTACATGTAGTAGGTTTTCAGCAAATGCTGACCTGAATATAAATCTGCAATCACTCTAGAAATAATTTCTCTGGGAACACTTTCAAGAGAACTAAGCAAAAGGGTCAAAATTAGGGGACTATCTAGGTCAGGGATTTTGTGTAGTGAGCCTAAATGGTTGGGAGCCAGCCTCTGAAATCGGCAGACCCGTGTTCACCTTTCTACAGTCTTGTCATTTATCCTCTATAAAGCTCAGTTTTCTCATTTATAGAACACAAATAATGATGGTATCTGCCAAATAAATTGTTGTGGGGTTAAAATGAAATCATTCCTGTGAAGCACAGTAGCATCCAATGATAGCTGAAACAGTGACAGTAGAGACTGCCCTTATATTTAGAGATGTTTTCACTTTATTGCCAGGATATCTAAATTCCACAAAGTGGGTTTTTCTGTCCTTTATCATTCTTTGTCATTATAGACAGTGCCCAGGAAATGCCTGGTGTATGGTAGGCACTCAGTCAACATTTGTTGAATGAATTTGTAAATATGGATTGCTTTCCCAGGAGTGGCAATAGATTATACAGCTTCCTACACATTCTCTAGCTCTGATGAGATGACAATTTGTCAGATAGCTGTCTGGGTGTTTGCTATACACTGTATAGTCATCAAATCTGATGATTTTTTTCCCTTAAAACTTTGCCTTGTTGAACTGATTTGTAGAGTGTATCTATACTTATTTAGAATAAAATGGAGAATTTAGGAGATTTTTAAAAAAGCTAAGGCATAGTCTTTCTTGAAGATCTATCAGAACTGAGAGGAAAACCACATGTTATAGTGACCTGGAGGAAGTGAGGGATACACTGAGTGACCTTCACAGGGTCCTTTCAGCAGTGATGATCCGTGAAGGAGATTTACAGACCCACATGAATTAACCCTACCAAGCCTTGGCTTGCTGCAATTCTCCCACTTTGGCCAATGTTCTCACTTCATTCACTATGGAAGCTCCTTCCAATTCTGCTCTGCCCTCATGCCTCTGCTGCTGGAAATGGCCACTGTCCCACAGCATAGAGGCGTGGCCTATAGGGGGGTTTGCCAGACGTACATAAAGGCCCCAGCTGGGCCATACACAGAACCTGAGCAGAGCTGAGCTTGTTTTATGGACAGGCCTCTGTGTGAAACTGGACTTCTCCCTCTTTGCTGCCTTGGCCAGGTTAACAGTGGTCACCCCTGGATCACAGGAAGCATATATTTGCCACAGAGTCTCTTTGGAGACCCATGTGGCCCTAAAATGAGCAGTAATCCAGATTTATTTTATTTTTTTCTTTCCCTGCAAATAACAGTGTTTCTCTACCAAAGAACATATTTTAGGCTCTTTTGGGGAGGAGGGCACTCCCAGGGCAGGGGGGAGCTCAAAGGCCTGGAGTTTTTGTTTTTGTTTTGTTTTGTTTTTCCTTTTTTGCTACACATCAAAAGCAATCTGAATCTTTTTAAGAAAAAAAGGGATGGAGAAATATGCCTCATGCACCTAATTGACCTCTCTCATTGTATGAGGCTTTTTGAGCAAAGTTGAATCCATTAATGTTTTGGTGGGGGTGGTAAGACATCTGAGAAAAGAGGGTAATGGGTTTTTTGAATCATTCTAGCCACACCTATTAAGAAAAAATAAAGTATGATGTACAAATATTTTGTAGATCACAGCATCTACTGGCAGCCAGACTCAATTTTTCCTTGTGAATAAAAGGGAAAACAAAATTGAGAGGATCCTGGGGGTTGGGTGGGTATGATTCTGACTCTGATGAGGAACAAAGCCTGAACATCCTTTGTCATCTGCAGACAAGGCCTGGGTGACTGTTGAGATAGCAGGAAACATTTTCATATCTTCATAGAGGCTGGTGACAAAGGAAAAGAACTCAAGGATGCTTTTCAGTGAAAGAATTTGGGGGTGTTGGTTGTTAGTTAGCACATGGATGAAGGGAGGACATTAACACATTCTGAGGACAAAAGCCACAACTAACAAAAACAAGCTGAATGAATGGCTGCAAAGTGAATTAATTAAAGAGGCTGGGAATAGCAGCTTATCTAGAAACAGGGATGAAAGGAATGAAAAGGTAAAGTGAAAATAAGGTCAAAAATTAAGAAATATTTTTGAAAAGTAATTGTTGATAAGAGCAAATGTATTGTCAGTCATAGAGAATATGAATTAAAAATAAAAAAGAGGTTGAAAGAGAGGAAGATTAATAGGAAGCAAAATTGAACTATTGTCTGAAGTGCTTTTGTGATTTAAAAACATACCTTAGTGGAGGGAGCAAGATGATGGCTGATTAATAGCTTCTTTGCAACCAGGCATGGTGAGATTGGGGAGAGAAGACTCCAGGCATCTCTGGCTTGTGGGCTCTCCCAGAAACATCCCTTTGGGGGATGCAGGGAGATATCAAGAGACTTCTGGACCCCAGGTGGAGGACAAAAGCAGTGGAGAATGGCAAGTTGTTGCCCTCATTTGGTCTGAGGCTGTGGCTGCTGCAGCTGTTTTGTCTGTTTGGACTTGGGCACTTGGTTGAACTACCTTGGGAGAACTTGGGTGAGAGTGCAGATGATTTTAAGCATTGTCCAGTGTCTGAGACTGAGCCTCTGAGCCAGAATGGAGCTAATGTTGTTTGGCTGTGGGCCAGGCATGCAAACACTGTGGGGGAAACTGCCCCTGAAGGCTCTGCCCTTAGGGTCATAGAGTGAGGCTTGGGCTGGGAGACTTTGGGTGAGTGATCTGAAGACTGAGCAGTGCCAAAGCTGAGACTGAGATACTGTGGAAGAGTGGAGCTTTCAGCGTTTGGCAGTAGCAGGGCTGCTTGCAGCCTTGGCCCTGAGGGGCATAGAGTGAGACTTGTTTTGGTGCACTGGATAAGTGGGCAGCCACTTCAGGAGAGATCCCAGAGACAGTGCTTTCCTGGGAAAGCTTCTGCTTAGCCAAGGTTAATGTTTTAAAGTGTCTTTTAAGCAGATTGAGGAGAGATTTAGGTTCTCAACCCTGTGGGGTTTGAGAGATCAGCAGAGGCCTCCAGTTGCCATCTCATACAGCTGTGCCGGCATTGTGATTAACATCTCATACTCCAGAAGATCACCTGCTGCCCAGACGATATTCAGCAAGAATACATTATTCTGCCTTGGTTTTGTTTTTCTTCTCTTCTTCTTCTTCTTTTTTTTTTTTTTTTTTTGGTTATTTCAACATTTTTCCTCTAGAATTTTCTTTTCTTTCTTCATTTTTCTAGTTTAAATGTAATTTTCCATTGTTGCCTTTTTCAATAATAAGAACTTCATTTTTGCTAGTGTTTCTGCCCCTATTATTTGGTTTCCCCCCAATTTTATCCCATAGGTTTTATGTTTGTTTGTTTTGGTTTGATTTATAGTATTTTTGTCTTTCCTCTCTATTTGGTGGAGGTGGGGTACTGTGTCTAAACAGGCTGGCAAAGAGTTGCTGACCTCAAAGGAAACACCCAACCCAGCACCTCCAGAGGTTGGGGGTTTTTAAGGTTGGGTCAAAGTACCCTACTGTACACCTTTATTACTACTGTCTCCCTCATTCTATGCCTCTCTTCTTTTTATCAATATTCCCTTTTAATCCCTCTACTTTCTCATTTTTCTTTCTTTTAAATCTTTTTTCCCTTCTTACTCTTCAATTGTCTTATCCTTTTGGTCCTATATCAAAAGGACTCATCAAAACCTTAGGCCAGAGGCACAGTAACTTAAGGAGCAAGAGGAAGTGAAAGGAAAATTAGGGCAAGGAAGCAGATAAAAGAAAACACAATGAGGAAGAATCAGCAGAAAAATCCTGGCCAAAAAAAAAATCAGTCCAGAGCACCCCCCCCCCGACCCTACCCCTGCCAAGGGACTGTGAGGTAGCTACTGCAGAGGATTTCACCTATAAAGAAATGCTAGAAATTACTGAAGGGGAATTTAAAATACAGATTATGAGAACAATGAAGGAAATTGCTGAGAAAGTGGAAAATAACCAAAAGGAAATTAAAAAAAAAAAAACAGAATTGAATAAGAGATGAATATAGAATATAGAAGAATATAGAAAGGATATAGCAGAGCTAAAGGAATTGAAGCATTCAATTAGGGAACTTAAAGTCGCAATAGAAAGTATCAACTACGGATTAGACCATGCAGAAGAAAGAATCTCAGAGGTAGGGGACAAAACTCTTGAGATAACTCAGATAGTTAAAGAGGCAGAAAAGAAGAGAGAAAGCAACATGTTCATTGACAGAATTATGGGACTTTATGAAGCATTCAAACATACAAGTTAGAGGTATCCCAGAAGAGGAAGAAGAATGCCCCCAAGGAATGGAAGCCATGCTAGAGAATATTATAAATGAAAAATTTCCCATATTATCACCAAAGATTCTGACACACTCCTTTCAGAGGGATATCAGACCCCAGATCGCCTCAACTCTAACAGAGCTTCTCCAAGACACATTGTGATGAATCTGACCAAAGTCAAGACAAAAGAAAAGATTCTGCAAGCTGCAGCTGCAAGCTGCCCCCTACAGGGGCAAATCCATCAGGATAACTGCAGACTTCTCTAATGAAACTTTTCAAGCCAAAAGACAATGGTCATTTACCTTTAATCTACTTAAACAGAACACTTTCCAGCCCAGAATTCTATATCCTGCTAAGCTAAGCTTTAAAATTGATGGAGAAATCAAATCTTTTACTGATAGGCAAACATTGAGGAAATTTGCCACAATAAGACCAGCTCTACAGGAAATACTTCAACCTGTTCTACACACTGATCATCACAATGACCCAACCTTAGGCCAGAGGCACAGTAACTTAAGGAGCAAGAGGAAGTGAAAGGAAAATTAGGGCAAGGAAACAGATAAAAGAAAACACACATGAGGAAGAATCAGCAGAAAAGTCCTGGCAAAATGAAAAATCAATCCAGAGCACCCCGCCCACCACCCACTCAAGGGACTGTGAGGTAACTTCCATCAAACTATGCACCCAGAAATTAAAGGACAGAACCTAGCTTCCACAATAATGCAAAATATAAAACTAGGTACTGAACTTACACAAAATAAGATGAATAGAATGCTATCACACTTATTAATTATCTCGATAAATGTTAATGGTTTGAATTCCCCACTGAAAGGCATAGATTGGCTGATTGGATTAAAAACATAAGCCATCCATTTCTTGTCTGCAGGAAACACACCTAGCCTCAAAAGACAAATTAAAACTCAGAGTTAAAGGTTGGAAGACAATTTTTCAGGCAAATGGAATTCAGAAAAAAAGAGGGGTTTCAATTGTATTTTCAGATACATGTGGATTTAACACAACTAAAATCAATAAAAGACAAAGATGGTCACTTCATATTGGTCAAGGGAAAAATAAAACAAGAAGACATTTCAATTCTAAATATTTATGCACCCAACTTAAATGCTCCCAAATTCTTGAAACAGACCTTAATTAGTCTGAGAAGTATGATATCCTACAACACCATAATAATAGGGGACTTACAACACCATAATCATAGGGGACCTACAACACCATAATAATAGGGGACAACACTCCTCTAACAGAGCTGGACAGGTCCTCTAAACAGAAATTAAACAAAGATATAAGAGATTTAAATGAGACACTAGAACAACCGTGCTTGATAGACGCATATAGAACACTCCGTCCCAAAGATAAAAAATATACATTCTTCTCATCACCCCATGGAACATTCTCCAAAATTGATCATATCTTAGGACAAAAAAACAAACCTCAACAGAACCAAAAGAATTGAAATTTTAACCTCTATCTTTTCAGACCACAAGGCATGAAAGGTGGAATTCAACTCCAAAAAAAAACAATCAACCCCACACGAAGGCATGAAAATTAAACAACCTTATGTCAAATGACAGTTAGGTGCAGGAAGAAATAAAAGAGGAAATCATTAACTTCCTTGAGCATACCAATAATGAAGACACAAGGTAACAAAATCTGTGGGATACAGCAAAAGCAGTCCTGAGAGGAAAATTTATTGCTTTAGATGCTTATATCCAAAAAAAAACAGAAGAGAGTGCATCAACAAACTCACAAGCCATCATATGGAATTGGAAAAAGAAGAACAATCTAAGCCTAAACCCAGTAGAAGAAAATGAATATCCAAAATTAAATCAGAAATTAATGAAATGGAAAACAAAATAATCATTCAGAAAATTAATGAAACAAGGAGTTGGTTTTTTGAAAAAATAAATAAAATTGACAAACCTTTGGCCAGACTAACTAGAAATAGAAAAGTAAAATCTCTAGTAACTTCAATCAGAAATGACAAGGGGAAATAACAACTGATGCCACAGAGATCTGAATACTACCAGAAACTCTATGCCCAGAAATTTGACAATGTGAAGGAAATGGATCATGGCATCACACCCTCTCCCTAGACTTAGCCAGGAAGAAATAGAGCTCCTGAACGGACCAATTTCAAGCACTGAGAATTAAAGAAACGATAAAAAATCTCCCAACAAAAAAATGCCCTGGTCTGGATGGCTTCACACCAGAATTCTATCAAACTTTCAAAGAAGAGCTTATTCCCATACTGTAGAAATTATTCCAAAAAATTGAGCTGGAAAGAATCTTCCCCAACATGTTCTATGAAGCAAACATCACTCTGAGACCAAAACCAGGAAAAGACCCACCTAAAACACAGAACTTCAGATTAATTTCACTAATGAGTATAGATGCAAAAATTCTCAACAAAACTGTTGCCAATAGAATACAGCTTATCATCAAAAAAGTCATACATTGTGATCAAGTAGGTTTTATCTCAGGGATGCAAGGCTGGTTTAACATACAGAAGTCTATAAATGTTATTCACCTTATCAACAGAAGCAAAAAAAAAAAAAAGAGTATATGATTCTCTCAATAGATGTAGAAAAAAGCATTCAATAAAATCTGGCATCCTTTTCTAATTAGCACACTGAAGAGTACAGGCATAGGTGGCACATTTCTTAAACTGTTCAAAGCTATCTATGACAAATCCACAGCTAATATTTTACCGAATGGAGTAAAACTAAAAGCTTTTCCACTTAGAACTGGAACCAGACCAGGTTGTACTCTATTGCCATTACTATTCAACATAGTGGTGGAAGTTCTAGCCAATACAATCAGGCAAGAGAAGGAAATAAAAGGCATCCAAATGGGAGCAGGGGTCAAACTCTTCCTTTTTGCTGATGACATGATCTTATACTTAGAGAACCCTGAAGACTCAACCACAAGACTCCTGGAAGTCATCAAAAATACAGTAATGTCTCAGGTTATAAAAATCAATGTTCACAAGTCAGTAGTCTTTGTATATGGAATAACAGCCAAGATGAAAGGCTAATTAAGGACACAACTCCCTTCACAATAGCTTCAAAGAAAATGAAATACCTAGGAATATACCTAACAAAAGAGGTGAAGGACCTCTATAAAGAAAGTTAGGAAACCCTAAGAAAGGAAGGAAATAGCAGAGGATATTAACAAATGGAAGAACATACGATGTTCATGGCTGGGAAGAATCAACACTGTTAAAGTGTCTATATTTCCCAAAGCAATCTACTGATTCAATGCCATCCCTATTAAACTACTAACATCATACTTTCAAGACATGGAAAAAAAGGATTCTTCGTTTTGTATGGAATCAGAAAAAAAACCCGTATAGCTAAGGCAGTTCTTAGTAATAAAAACAAAGCCAGAGGCATCAGCGTACCGGATTTTAGGCTGTACTATGAGGCCATAGTGGTCAAGACAGAATGGTACTGGCACAAAATAGACAAACATTTGGAATTGGATAGAAAACCAGGAAATGAAACTAACATCTTACAGTTACCTAATCTTCAATAAATCAATCAAGATCATACACTGGGGGAAAGACTTCCTATTCAATAAATGGTGCTGGGAGAAGTGGATATCCAAATGTAAAAGACTGAAACTGGACCCGCACCTTTCTCCATTCACAAAAATTGATTCAAGGTGGATAAAGGACTTAAGTTTAAGGCATGAAATGATAAAAATCCTCAAAGAAAGCATAGGAAAAACACTGGAAGATATTGGCCTGGGAAAAGACTTTATGAAGAAGACTTTTGTGACAATTGCAACAACAACAACAATAAACAAATGGGACTTAATTAAACTAAAAATCTTCTGTACAGCTAAGGAGAAAACAACCAAAGCAAATAGACAACCTTCAGAATGGGAAAGGATATTTGCCTATTTTGAATCAGACAAAAGCTTGATAACTTGGATCTATATAGAACTCTAATCCACCTGAAGAAAGCCAATAATCTCATATATCAATGGGCAAGAGAGATGAACAGAACCTTCTCTACAGAAGACAGATGAATGGCTAGCAAACATATGAAAAAATGCTCATTGTCCCTAATTATTAGAGAAATGCAAATCAAAACCACCCTGAGATATCATCTAACCCCAGCAAGAATGACCCATATCACAAAATCTCAAACCTGCAGATGCTGGTGTGGATGTGGAGAGAAAGGAACACTTTTACACTGCTGGTGGTACTGCAAACTAATACAACCTTTTTGGAAGGAAGTATGGAGAATCCTTAAAGAGCTCATGCTAGAACTCCCATTTGATCATGCAACCCCCTTCTTTACTGGGCATCTACCCAGAAGGAAAAAGAACCTTTTACCATAAGGACACTTGCACTAGACTGTTTATTGCAGCTCAATTTACAATCGCCAAAATGTGGAACCAGCGTAAATGTCCACCAACTCAGGAATGGATTAACAAGCTGTGGTATATGTATGGAATACTATTCAGCTATTAAAAATATAGAGACTTTACAGCTTTTGTATTAACCTGGATGGAAGTGGAACACATTCTTCTTAGTAAAGCATCACAAGAATGGAGAAGCATGAACCTATGTACTCAATTTTGATATGAGGACAATTAATGACCTAGTACACAGTGAGAGGTGGGGGAAAGGGAGAGTAGAGAGAGAGAAGGAAGGAGAGGGGTGGGATCTCAGTGTGTGCCACACCTTTTGAGGGCAAGACACGATTGTAAGAGGGACTTTACCTGACAAATGCAGAGTGTAATCTGGTTACTTATACCCTCAACTAATTCCCAACAATTAAAAAAAAAAAACCTTAGCTAAGTAAATAAAGTTTATCAAAGCCCCAATAAAAGAAAAACAAAACAGGGGTATTTTGTGTTTGTTAAAATGTGCTGCAAACTGCCCAGTGCAGGCAAATCTCCTTTCTCTCTGCCCAGGATTCAGACATGCAGCGGGCAATCTTCCTGGTCTCTTTTGGTGTCCTTTCTTGTCAGGAGCTTCCACCTGGGTGTCCACAACTTCTACTAACCTTTATAGCCTAATTTACCATTTTATTTTTTCTGACCTTGTACTTATAGGACTACAAGCCTATGGGTGCAAATATGGTCGCATCTTCTCTGCATTTCTGCCTTTGCTGGTCTTCTGGGGATGTCCTGTGGAGTTGGTCCAACACAGTATCTTTCTTCCTCAACAGCCATCTTCTCATTTCTTATGCACATGTGTGTGTCAAATGCCTCTCAGCACCAAAGATTTTCTGAACCCCCTTCTGTGGATTTTATGGAGGTGGAGGCACCTTGCCTTGTATTGCCTCATCTTCCAGACCTCACTCACTAACTTTCTCCTTGGGGTCAGAAGAACTGACAAATACAAACAAGAATGGAGATTTCCTCACGGGGGTAAATCAGAACCAATAGAAAGTGTGAGAGAACAATGTTGAAGGGTTTGGAAGACAGGGACAGCATTGTCATGAAGTAGATAAAATTGTCTTTGAGTCACCCTTGCTATGACCATGCTCTCTCCTTTTTTAAAAAGTCCTCTTTTTTTTTTTTTTTACAGTTTTTGGCTAGGGCTGGGTTTGAACCCACTACCTCTGGTATATGGGGCCGGCACCTTACTCCTTGAGCCAGAGGCACCACCCTTCAAAAGTCCTCTTAGCAGTGGCCTTGCTGTGTGTTTGGAGGAAGCAGAAGGTAAAGGTGAAGGGAAATGATGAATAGGATTGCCTGCCACCCCATCCCACCCATGCCCTCCTCACATCATTGGGGCTCATCTAACGCAGCAGGTCACCCCAAAGCCTCTGTGTACTCATCTAACTTACCTTAGAAATCTATTTCCAGTGGTATGTATGATATGTACATAATTTACCTTCATATTTAATTTTAATTTAGGGTTCCTTAATTATATTTGAGAATGAAAGTTGATTCATAAATTAAAAATTAAAAACAAAACTTTGGGTGGCACCTGTGGCTCAAAGGAGTAGGGCGCCGGCCCCATATGCCGGAGGTGGCGGGTTCAAACCCAGCCCTGGCCAAAAACTGCAGAAACACAAAACTTTGAAAGCTATTCATCATGGGAAGCAGAGGCTTTCTGGTTAGAGGAGAAGAGAAAACAGAGTCTGCTTCATGTTACCTTCTTCCCAGATGCGGGCTCAGGAGCACTGCCATTTTATTCCTTATTTGCACATTCAGTCAATCTTTTAGAATGTCTATACTGTGGAAGCTGCTATGTGGGTGCTATACAATGTATACAAGACATCCGTCCTCATGAGAGCTTATCTTCTAACAGAGGTGATTAAATATATGTATAAATATAATGAAGTATAATAACTATGAATATTACCTGACATACATGAAGACATTTTCTAATCTACATTACTATAAATATGAAAGTAAATATTCCTACTTATTAACTGAAATTTGAGCTTAAAAAATTAAGTACTGTAAAGAAGGTTATCACTTCTGACTATTAGGATTAGGAAAGATACTGTGAAAAAAATGATGTATGAGTAGAGCTTTGAATAACATACAGGACAAACATGGTTAGGATTTTAATGGGCAGAAGATGTTAGGAAGATATCTCGGGGAAAAAAGCTCAGGAATAAAAGACATTGAAAGGGACAGATGAATGGCCAACAAACACGTGAAAAAATGATCGTGTCCATAAGCATCAGAAAAAAGAAAATCAAAACCACTTTGAGATATCACCTAATCCCAGTGAGAATGGCCCACATCACAAAGTCCCAAAGCAACAGATGTCAGTGTGAGTGTGGAGAGAAGGAAATGGAACTTCAAACTAGTTCACCCTCTGTGGGAAGAAGTATGGAGATTTCTCAAAGATATAAAAGTAGCCTACCATTTGGTCCTGTAGGAAAAAAAGACTTCTTACCATCAGGACATTTGCACATGAACACTTATAGCAGAGTAATTCATAATCGCAAAGAAGTGGAAACAACCCAAATGCTCTTCAACACATGAATGGATTAATAAATTGTGTATATGTGAATACCATTAAGCCATAAAAAGATGGGGACTTTGTATCTTTTGTAACAATCTGAGCGTGTTTGGAGAACATTCTCCTAAGTGAAGTATGATAAGAATGAAAAAGCAAGCATCACATACCCTCAGTATTAAACTGAAACAAGTAGATTAACAATTACATACTCACATAAGACAAAAGCTCAATTAAACTAAAGTGAGGGGAGGGTTGAGTAAATTTCCACTCAACAGTACATCACTTGGGTATATGGCACACTTCTTGGGTGAAGACACAACTATAACTTGGACTTTAACCTTACAAAAGCAAACTATGTAACCTAATTGTATGTACCCTTATATTAATTATGAAATTAAAAAAAAAAGACATTGAAAGTATATGCAAGAGGGGAAGGGTTTAAAACATTTTCTTTTACTTCAGAATATTATAATGGTGCACCCATTTTGATTACATAATTTGCTTTGGTATGTATCAGGTCAAAGTTATAAGTGTGCCCTTCACCTGGAATGTGTGGAATGTACCTACTGGTGAATTCACTCAACCCCTCTCCTCCATCCCACCTACTTGATGCCCATTGAGTTTTGTTTCCACATGTGCACATAAATGTTGATTGACTAATTCCAATTTAGTATTGAGTACATGTGGTGTTCACTTAGAAGAATGGTCTCCAGTTCCATCTACGTTGTTAAAAAGATAGATCACATTTTTTGACTGAGTATACGCAGCCATACATATACCACATTTTATTAATCCACTCATGTATTGATGGACAGAGTGGAGAGATTTAATGCATGTATAGGATATGGTGATTTGGAAAGAAAAGAAAGATTTTCAGAAACATGTCAAATGAAGGATTGAGTGAATTAAACATTGACTCCTTGGCACATGTTAAACAGAAGGAGTCAAAGAAGTCTAAGGATTTTATTCTGGAAACTATTAAGTCCAGGGATAACTAAGGGAGAGCTGGCTCAAGGGGGAAACACAATGGACCTGGTCCTAGATATAAAGAGATACATTAGAGATGAAGATTTGGATGGCACAACAATATCCAGGAGACAAGTCACCTGTGCTATGGACATATTTACGACCATTATAGCGTGAATTCTGATAAGCTACACTGAAAATAGATACAAAGTATAAAAGGATAAACCTGGGTGAAGGCTTCTAGTTGGAAAATGGGAGAAGGACAAATAGTTAGCAGAGAGCTAAGAGGCTGAAAATAAACAAATGGGACTTCATTAAACTGAAAAGCTTCTGTACAGCTAAGGAGAGAATAACCAAAGCAAAGAGACAACCTACACAATGGGAAAGGATATTTGCATATTTTCAATCAGACAAAAGCTTGATAACTAGGATCTATAGAGAACTCAAATTAATCCACATGAAAAAAGCCAACAATCCCATATATCAATGGGCAAGAGACATGAATAGAACTTTCTCTAAAGATGACAGATGAATGGCTAACAAACACATGAAAAAATGTTCATCATCTCTATATATTAGAGAAATGCAAATCAAAACAACCGAGATATCATCTAACCCCAGTGAGAATGGCCCACATCACAAAATCTCAAAACTGCAGATGTTGGCCTGGATGTGGAGAGAAGGGAACACTTTTACACTGCTGGTGGGACTGCAAACTAGTACAACCTTTCTGGAAGGAAGTATAGAGAAACATCAAAGCACTCAAGCTAGACCTCCCATTTGATCCTGCAAGCCCATTACTGGGCATCTACCCAGAAGGAAAAAAATCCTTTTATCATAAGGACACTTGTACTAGACTGTTTATTGCAGCTCAATTCACAATCGCCAAAATGTGGAAACAGCCTAAATGCCCACCAACCCAGGAATGGATTAACAAGCTGTGGTATATGTATACCATGGAATACTATTCAGCCATTAAAAAAAATGGAGACTTTACATCCTTCGTATTAACCTGGATGGAAGTGGAAGACATTATTCTTAGTAAAGCATCACCAGAATGGAGAAGCATGAATCCTATGTACTCAATTTTGATATGAGGACAATTAATGACAATTAAGGTTATGAGGGGGGAAAGCAGAAAGAGGGATGGAGGGAGGGGGGTGGGGCCTTGGTGTGTGTCACACTTTATGGGGGCAAGACATGATTGCAAGAGAGACTTTACCTAACAATTGCAATCAGTGTAACCTGGCTTATTGTACCCTCAATAAGCCCCAACGATAAAAAAATCCCCAACAATAAAAAAAAAAAAAAAGAATAGTACAAGGCTCCGGAAGCCAATGGAGGAGCCATGCTTAGACAGGGATAGTTTACAGTGTCAAATGTTATAAAGGATCAAACTGGATATGGTCCAAGAAAACGACTCAGGTTCACTGGTTACCTTTGTGTAACAGCTTCAAGCCAATGGTAGTGAGGAAGACCAACTAGGGTGGGTGGGTTCGCTAATGAGTAAGGAAGTGTAGTGGGATGGAGCCTATTCTGTCAGAAGTCTGATAATTAGGAGAAGGACAAAGATGAGTGTGTATTTTGAGGGAGCAGGAGATCTCAGGAAAGCTGTTTGCTTTTGACCAGGGATCACTTGACCAAATCTTAAGTAGAGAGGAAGCTTTCCTCAGGAAAAGAGAATTTAAGTTGCTATAGAATTTATAGGGAATTAATGATAAAGAAAAATCAGAGAAAGGCAAATGTGAATGGAAATAAGACTATCTGTGGCGACACCGTCTTTACAAAATAAGGCTGATTTGTGTTTCTCTGCCCTAGACAGAACAAGGGGTAGCTATACTGAGGCAAAGGCCAGAAAGAAGGAACTTGAAGAAACTCTGAAATTAGTAAGAGGTGAGATCACCAGATGAAAACAATAAAAGATGCAAAATGATAACATGACATAAGTATCAGGGTGAAATAGCCACAGTGAAATAAGCCCACCTAACTTTGCATTTGTAGTGAAAAGTGTTCCTGGTTTGCTCCATTCTGATACCAGAATTTTGAGCCACAGAGGTTTGTCAATCACTGATTTCTAGTCAGAATAGCATCCAAAATGTTCTGTGAACTGCAAATAAGGCAAAAAAAATCTCAGACCCTTCAGTGTTCTTGGTAGTAGTCTTACATTTTTTTGAACTAGTTAAAAATTTTTTTTCCTTTCTCCTTAAAAGTGATAAATTGATTCACTAAAAATGATTGACCTGCCACCATGAACTGAGAATAATATGCAATTTATTATAGGGTTAGCCTTAGGTTTATTATGTAAAACAAGGATACTTATTAGGATTCTGATACTAATTTTTAACTTTTCCTCATAGCATCTGGCAAAGTTTCTACATAAAGTCTATGGTGAAAACACAGACCAGTCCATTCTCATCTGCGTTCCCCGTCTCAAGTCATTTAGAATTTGTAGATTCACTCTGACATGCTCCTGTGCTTCAGGAGGAGCTTGGGTCCATATTTGTTGTATTTACTTGTGTAGGTTTTAGCCCATCAATTTTTATTCATTTTATTTTTAATAAAGTTTTATTTTCTTCAAATGTGTTTGCAAAATGGTTACTGGCTGGGGAAGAGTGGCAGATATTATCACATCCCTCTGATAGATGTTCCAGCTCCTTCAGCTGGTAAATTATAGGACTAGAGCCAAAGCTGAAATCCTTGGGTACCAGATAGGGAGTCCTACCCACGACAGACTTTGCACATCCACACCCCTCCTAGAAAGCATTGCTTCACCTTGTTACTGCAATAAATTTTCTACTACTTCACTTCACTAGAGAAAGAAGGGCTAAATCAATCCTCTCCATAGATAGAAAATTAGAAATTAAACCATTTTACTTTTTGTGTTAATCTTTAAAACCCTAAACAACTTAGACTATTTAGGCATTAGTGAAATAATAATCTAGTTTGACACAGATTAATCCACTGGAGCCTTAACTGAAGTGTTTATTTTTTTTTAATTTTTTTATTAAGTCATTTGTACATAGATCATAAATACATTTATGCCATTATGGGATTCAATGTGTTGATTATTTGTACAAATTGGAGTGCTTACATTCTACTAATCAACATAGCTTTTGCCTCATTTACCCAATAACAGCATTAAGACATTTGTGTTCTACACCTGATACATCCAACTTGTACCTGCATTGTGCTCCATAGTTGTGGTCCCCCTACTAACCCTCCATCAACCCACCCTCCTCCCCTCCCCTCTCCCTTCCCGTCCCTCCTTCATCCTAGCTATAGTTGCTTCATTCTTCATATGCAAGTGTGAGTGATTATGTGAAACTTGGTAAACGGTCTGTGAAGCTAGTGAATGATGCCCCATGATCATCTCAATGTACACAGCTATGATTTAATAAAAAATAAATAAATTAGTTTCACAGTAGTACTGAGTACATTGGATATTTTTTTTCCATTCCTGAGATACTTTACTAAGAACATTTTCCAGCTCCATCCATGTAATCATAAAAGAGGTAAAGTCTCCATTTTTTAATGCTGCATAGTATTCCATGGTATACATACACCACAATTTATTAATCCATTCATGGGTCGGTGTGCACTTGGGCTTCTTCCATGACTTGGCAATTATGAATTGAGCTGCAATGAATAATCTGGTGTAAATATCTTTATTACCAAATGATTTTTGATCCTTTGGATATGCACCTAGAAGAGGAATTGCAGGATCAAATGGCAGGTCTATATTTAGATCCCTGAGTGTTCTCCAAACTTCCTTCCAAAAGGAACGTTCTAACTTGCATTCCCACCAGCAGTGCAGAAGTGTTCCCTTTTCTCCACATCCACGCCAACATCTGTTGTTTTGGGATTTTGTGATATGGGCTACTCTTACTGAAGTTAGATGGTATCTCAGAGTAGTTTTGGTTTGCATTTCTCTGATGATTAAAGATGATGAGCATTTTTTTCATGTGTCTGTAGACCGTGCACCTGTCTTCTTCAGAGAAGCTTCTGTTCATGTCTCTTGCCCACAATGAAATGGGATCACTTATTTTGTTTCTGAAGTGTTCATTTTTTAACTAGTAATCTTGTCCGTATGAGGTCTCAGATTCATAGTAAAGGAGAATTTTTTTAAACTAGTTAAAAAAATGTAAGACTAGTGCCAAGAACATTGAAGGGTCTGAGTTTTTTGGTTTTTTTTGCCTTATTTGCAAGCTAATAAGTTAGTCTGTGGGGAATCATGACACTGCTAGGTCAGAGATAATACTCTGTCATTCATAACTATACCAGCAGCCAGAGTATCAGCACTTCCATGAGCTGACTCCTCCAGGCATAACAGGGTAATTAATGCCAAAAGGGCCAAGATATACCTGCATATGTAATAAGATGCATTATTAGAGAGAAACCCTGAGTTGAATGATCTCAGATCTTTCCAATAATTGCTAAACATGCCTGTCTTACTCAGGAGGGATCTGCTGTCTCTATCTTCTAAGGCTTTTTAGTACAGAAACATCTTTGAAAAGATAACCTGGAACAAAGTCAGTCAGTGCCTCTGCTGATGAGACATGAAAATCATTGAAAGACCCATGGAAAATTGTGTCTCAACAACTAGTGGGTCAATAAATTTTAAGAGGATTCATATTTGACATCCAAATGCAAAAAAAGCCTCAGAATTATTAACTAGAAGAAGACTATGGGTATGTTGTGATTGTTGATTACCTCAAGAAAAAAAATTCATTGAATTAAAGTGAATTAAATACAATATAGGTCTAAAAATACTTCTAATAGAAAGTGTTGAAAAAGTCCCATTATGTTCCCCAGCCTGGCCTTAATTTAAAACTTCTCAGTAAAACAAATCTATTAGAAAGATGTCAAATGTTCCTTACAGAGAAATGGTCAAGGCTCAGATTTCAATCAACTTTTCATTGAAGTGGCTTATGAGTCCACTTAATTTAGGCTTTGTTTTAAAATAAATGTAAAATTCATTTTTATTATAAATTCTACATAAATCTAAAGCAAGCAGCATGTCATTCATATTCAGACCTATAAAAACAGGCTCTTGTAAGTCCACCTACTAGAAAAAAATAAGTGTATTCTTTAAAAAATGGTTCTTTGTGAACTTTGTTTTCATTATATTTTTAATAATAAAAAGGCTACTTGGTTCAGGACAGGGAAATATAATAAGTGCAGCACATTAAAACAAAATAAAACATACATTATCCTACTGTCTAATACTGAATCTTACAATTTATCAAGTTAACCCAAAATAATAAAGTTTTTCTCACTTTGAGAAAAACATGGAATAAAATTGAGCCGTTTCTGAAAGGAGATCCACATTATGAAGCGGCCAATACAATCAAAGGAGAAGAGAAATGTGTAAAAGTTTAGAGCCGAAAGAGTTTCCGAATGTGTGTGTACTTCAAGTACATGACATGTACGGTAGAGCTAGCATAATATATTGTTAAAAGTAATGACGATAATTTGGGTGGAACAGGAGACCATTACACTAATTGAATGGAATGGAAAAACAAACACCACATGTACTATTAGATTGTAACTGACTGATGAGATGAGCACAGAACAAAATAAAACTCAGTGGAAATCAAGGAGGGTAGGGGGCAGCGGGGGGAGAGATAGGAGAGTAGGAAGGGATGGAGGGGATGAGGGAAAACCTACTGAACAGGCACAATGAACACTACAGTCTGAAGCATTGACTGAAGCATTACAAAAGCAACCCCTGTACCCCAAAACATTTGTACTCCCATAATAGTTTGAAATAAAAACAAAAAGTAAAAAAAAAAACAACTGGAAAAAAGTAGTAAAATCTGAGAATGTACATTCAAATTATTAACTTCACACACTCCATGAAATATTGGAGGTTTTTTAATGAAATGTGCATCAGACAAGTTGGTTATTAGTAACATATCAAAAAAAAGTACTAAAACACTATACCTTGGATGCATTCAATGTGCATCATAGGACTGTGGGTTTGGGATGCACACACAGTTTCTGTATTTGGAATATTCAGTTTGGATGGGTAGATTAGATAGATACGAATATGTGCCCATGGAACATCAGTGACTAGCATTCTGCACATTAAGGTAAATGTTGAATGAGTTCAGATAAGGGCTATTGCAGTCTGAAAGAAACACTGGAATTGGAAGGAGCTAAAAAAAACATTTTCAGGTAGATTAGGTGAATAACTCATCGCCCTGTCCTGTTATGAAACAGAAAAAGTTTGTCTGCTTGTATAAGTAAAGGGGAAGGCCAAAAGACCTCAGTTCTAGTTGTACTCTCATTCATAATTTTCTGAATGATGACTCTCTTTATATTCTCATCTCAATCATCTGTCTCATAAAATTACTTTTTTATAGGTGTTCCCTGTGGCATTATTATTTATTTATTTTATCGTTGAGGATTCATCGAGGGTACTGAGAACCAGGTTACACTGATTACATTTGTTAGGTCAAGTTCCTATTATAATTGTGTCCTGCCTCCAAGAGGTATGTCACACACTGTGACCTTCCCTTCTCTCTGCTCCCCTTTTCCCCTTACTTAGTGTAAATGGAAACTTATTAGAATCACTGAAAGGAACAGATCTTAATAAAATGGCCATTGATTTAACTTCCTCAAGAGAAAGTACCAGTTTAGAATTTGGATGAAAGGAAGATATTCTAAAACTAAATGGGAAGAACAGTGAAAAGAAACTGGTATAAATAATGTTAATGAACCCCACCACCACCACCACCATACACCCATTGGTATCCCACCCTTTTAATTGGTTGGCTGTGTTCACTAATTGTATTGTATGTGAATAATGAGGGAAATTCTTATTGACTCATGTATAGTAATAGAGGAGAGATGTAGGTAGCTTAAGGTGATTTGAGTCATGGGTTAAATCCAGAAGAGACTCTAGCACCTAGAATATAGAACTGACCTATGTCTTGGACTTTCAAATATTAAAAACAGTGGAGCTACAAAAGCTGCTGCAGAGAGATGTAGCTGAACTGAACACTGCAACTACTTTCCATCACTTTCTTGATACCCCAAACTATAGATAGTACAGGATATTCTGTATAAATTATAACCTATGCATTTTGTTCAATAAATGCAAGCAATTTTTACCCTAAGATAAACATTTACATACTGTAGCAGCCGGGAAGCTAGATCACCCATGAAACTGCCAGGAAGCAGACCGCTATACCAGCTCACTCCTGGGTATGGCTCCCCATAGATGCCGGGAGCCTGTTGTCTCAGTGAGGTCAGAGGTGCCAGAACGCCTCAAAGGTGCAGCAGTCAGTCGTAGTAGGAGGAGTCTCCACTAGCTTCTCCCCTGGCTCTTTATAAAGTGATCCCGTGGCTATTTATGCCACAGGTGTGGAGACTACCAAGCAATGATGTATGTTCTCTCGTGCTCTTATGTGCTCTCCTGCTCTTTAATGAGAGACCAATCCCTTCCCTATTCCCTCATTACCAAGGTGTTTCTTTTCAGGTGTCTCCTATAACATACTATGTATTTTTTCATCAACACGTAACATTCATAATAGGTAGGTTAGGTTTTCCATGTATATACTTTTGAGAGTCTTAGAATCCTGAAAAATAAATTCAATAAAACCTCTGTAAATGGCCACCATCTGGGGGAAATGGAACAAACTGATCAACATGAGGAACAAGGCCTACTGCACTGATAGGTACATGAGGTGCATGCCCAGTCCATGAAAATCAGGTCAAGTAAGGAGGTGCTCAATGTAGGGAGGGGGCCAGCAATGGAGGGTGTTCTGTATTATAATCACATAATTCCTGCGTGATCAGTGAGAAGCCGGTTAATAGTACCAAAAGTCAATGAAAGAGGAAACTCAAGTCCCTGCCAATATGTTGTGTGAAAATGCAGTGAAGTTTTGGGTTAGTCAAGTTTCTCAAGCCTAGCCTTTACATATTTGAATAAAGTCAAATGTTTTTTTTTTTTCCCCCTCTCCTTAATTTTTCAAGCCTGATGTATTTTCAAGGAAATTTGATGCATATGTTTCTAATTCACTTACTCAAACTCATCATTGTTTTGTAAAACTGGTCTCTGCCCCAAATTTTCTAAATAGTTTCACAAAGACCTCTAAGCTAGAAATGAGAAAAGAAGAAAGTAGTACCCATTGTCAAACCTAAATTTTCTTGAACCCCATGTTAAGCAGAAGGCTAGTGTCTATTTTTAAACATGGCAAACTATAGACTCCATTCAGCTGCTGATTCGGGGTGAAACAACAATTAGCCATTATTTTTGTAAATTGTAGATGCAAAAAGTTTATTGTTTTCTAAAAATCTATGGAAATGGATTCAATTCTCAATAACAACTGCTAGAACAGCTTGACGTTTTACATTTTCCTGATACTTTCTCATAGCTACTATTGCCCTTGCTTCTTACTGTAGTACTCTGGGATGGACAAGGTAGTTATCCTCATCTCCGTTGTTCATTTGAAGTAACCCCAGGGATATTGTGTAAGAAGATCTGAAACTCATTCCTCTTTGCTCTAAACTTTTGATTCTTTGGACAAACAGTGGTGTCTCTGTCTTTCCATAGTTCACACAGCTGAGATAAACTCCTGTTTCAGGGAGGCATGGATGACCCAGCCCCTGGAACTCAATATGGGTCTCCTTAAAGGTTGTTAGTGGCAGGGCCAGACATGGCAGGATCCTCTTTTTTCATGTTACTTCTGACTTTCACCTGGGATCAGATACTTACTGACAGCTGAGTAAAGCTAGCATATACGTATTTACACACACGTGGAGACTCAGTCTGATATGAGTTGGTCTAATTTGGTCCAACAATTTATTGATGCATTTATTGCAAAGATTAATATGATCCTTTGTTATTAAAAATAATTACATCCATAACAGAATTTGATTCACAAAACACTGTCTGAAAAAAGAACCCAATATTTATTTGTCCCTATTTTACAAGGAGAGAATCTAAGATACAGAGTTACTAATCTTTCCTTGTCAAGTCCAGGATGGAGTTCAGATGTGCATTTTACATAATTTGCTGAGTAAAGCAAGGTTAGTTTCATTTTCAATATTAATATTTTTAATGTCAATGATGACGTTGATGATGAAGGTGATGAGGATAGTAACTGCCCCTCACTGGATTTTTTTCATGTGCCAGACACATGATCTCAATTAGTTATCACAAGAAATATTGAGGGAGATATTTTTACTCTGACTTTTAAAGATGAAGAAACTGAGGCTCAGCAAGTTTAGGTATCTTATCAAGTGGGACTCTGTTAGTTACAAGTGGCAAAAAGAAAAACAGACTCTTTTGATGCATATAACTGAAAACTCCACAGGTAAGAGTGGCTTTGTGTGTGTAGCCTGAGATCTTTTCTTACATAAATCGTGTCTGCATCTGCTTCAGGTTGACACTGGTCCATGTGGGATCAACCGTTTCTCCATGACAACATTCCTAAATGAGCCTGCTGGCTTAAGTCTAGTTTGCATGCTTGCCCTGGACACCTGGGTGAAGTAACTTGTGTCCAAACCTTCTAGAAGGAGTATGAAGAAGAAATGATTCCTCAAGAAAATTTAGACTATTATCAAAATAATAATGAGGACAATTGGAAGGTAGGAGGCCCAAGAACCACAGTGCCCACTACGAGTGCCATGCCTGGGGATGAGCAGCTGGAGTGTGGCAAAGCTAATGCTCACACTTATGTGTTTTAATTTTGAAGTCCATTCTCTGATCTAGGGGTTAGTGATTTTTTTTTCTATAAGCAGTTAGCTAATAAATATTTTAGACTTTGCAGATCATACAGTGTCTGTTGAAGCTCCTCAACTTGGACAAGGTGGCCATGGGCAACACAGAAACAAATGGGCATGGCTATATTCTAATGAAACTTGATTTTTAAAAACAAGCAAATAGCTGAATTTGGTGCATGTGCTATAGTTGGCTGAACCCCTGCACTCGCTTTTTGACTATAATCAGCCACAGTCCTCATATACTGAACAGAATTGGAACAAACTCTTTGAGTAGGTGGAAAATATTGCCTAGATAAAGGTACACAATCCACACGTTAACAACCAGTCAAGGTGAGGGCCGCAGGTGCTTGCTGTCTACTCCCTCGAAAACTTCCCATATGTTCCTGCTTGAATCAAATGAAACTTAAGAAACAGAACACATTTAGAGAGAATATTTATTTGTTTTATGCACTAGATAATGTTCTATACTCAGTAGACATTTTCTGTATCACAATCTTACCACAAGTTTCCTTAGGATGTTCCTATATATAAAATGTATAGTTTAATATCATTTCTGGTAATATTTGTGGTAGACAAAATAATGCCCTGCCTCCAAAGATGTCCATATCCTGAGCCCCAGAATCTCTGAATAAATAACCTTACATGGTAAATGGGACTTTGCAAATTTTAAGACTCTTAAAATGGGTGGGGGGGTCTACCCGAGATTATCTAAGTTAACCCAGCACTCAAGAGTCCTTAGACAAGAGAGACAGAATACTCAGTGGTTTGGAAGAAGAAAATTAGATGATGGAGGCAGAGAATAAAGGGTAATTGCAGCCCTATGCCAAGTAATGCTGGAATCCACAGAAGCTGAGAGGGGTCAAGAACAGTCTTCCCCTGCCCTGGGTGCTCCAAAAAACAAACAACAACAACAAAAAAAAACCCAGCAAAAGTCTAATACTAGCCACTAAAATAATTTTAGAAGTCTGACATCCAGAATAATAAGGGAATAAATTTTGTCATAAACTGCTAAATTTGTGGTAATTTACAGCAGGCCTAAGAAAATGCAATCCTATATCTAATGATAGTATTCTGCAGATTTCTTCTAGGCTACTAGATCCAGTAGTGAAATGGGTAAGAGAAAAGAGACATTGCTCTTAATTCCCCAAATTAGCATTTACGGACACTTCGATATCACTACTTCCAACAATGAGGTATAATAGAAAAGGCAAGTCAATTAGTTAATATGTGTAAAGGACAGTACTTTTGCTGGTTCAAGAAACTAAAAAAATAGTAGCTACTATTATTAGCAATATATTTTTTTTTATTATTATTTGGGATTCATTGTGGTTACAAAGAATTAGGTTACACTGCATTTGCTAGATAAAGTCTCTCTTATAATTGTGCCCACCCACAAAAGGTGTGCCATGCACTGTGACCCCCTCTCTCCTCTCCTCTCCCTGCTCTTTCATTCCCCTACCCGCTCCTTGTATTAGCTAATGTACTGTCTTCATATTAGAATTGAGTACATTGGGTTCTTGTTTGTCCATTCTTGTGATGCTTTACTAAGAAGAATGTGTTCCTCTTCCATCCACATAAGATGTAAAGTTTCCATCTTTTTTAATGGCTGAATAGTATTCCATGGTTTACACATACCACAGCTTGTTAATCCATTCCTGGATTGGTGGGCATTTAGGCTGTTTCCACATTTTGGTGATTGTAAATTGAGCTGCGATAAAGTGCCTAGTGCAAATGTCCTTATGATAAAAGGATTTTTTTCTTCTGAGTAGATGCCTACTAATGGGATTGCAGAATCAAATGGGAGGTCTAATTTGAGGGTTGAGGATTCTCCATACTTCCTTCCGAAAAAGGTTATATTAGTTCGCAGTCCCACCAGCAGTGCAAAAGTGTTCCCTTCTCTCCACATCCACATCTGCAGTTTTGAGACTTTGTGATGTGGGTCATTCTCACTGCGGTTAGATGATATCCCATGATAGATTTGATTTACATTTTTCTGATGATTAGGGATGATGAGTTGCTTGTTAGCCATTCATCTGTCTTCTTTAGAGAAGGTCCTATTCATCTTTCTTGCCCAGTGATATAAGGGGTTGTTAGATCTTTTTTGTGTTGATTAATTTGAGTTCTCTATAGATCCTAGTTATCAAGCTTTTTCAGATTCACAATATACAAACATCTTTTCCCATTCTGATGGTTGTCTATATGCTTTGGTTGTTGTTTCCTTAGCTGTACAGAAGATTATCAGTTTAATTATGTCCCATTTGTTTATTTTGTTGTTGCGATTGCCACTGAAGTCTTCTTCATAAAATCTTTCCCCAGGTTGATATCTTCAAGTGTTTCCCCACACTTTCTTCAAGGATTTTTATTGTTTCATGCCTTAGATTTAAATCTTTTAAATTCATCTTAAATCAATTTTTTGTAAGTGGTCAGAGGTGCAGGTCCAGGTTCAGTCTTTTACATGTGGTTATCCAGTTCTCCCAACACCATTTATTGAAAAGGGATTGTTTCCTCCAGTGTATGTTCTTGTTTGATTTATCAATGATTGGGTGGCTGTAAGATGTTAGTTTCATCTCATGGTTTTTGAGTTCTCTATAGATCCTAGTTATCAAGTTTTTCTGATTCATAATATACAAACAACTTTTCTCATTCTGATGGCTTTCTATTTGGTTTCAAATGTCAATGTCTCTATAGTGATCCAACAGTACCATGCTGTTTGGATCACTATGGCCTTGTAGTATACCCAAAAGTCTGGTAGGTGATACCTCCAGCTTTGTTTTTCTTACTAAGAATTCTCTTGGCTTATATAGTGTTTCTTCTGGTTCCATACAAAATGAAGAATTATTTTTTCCCAATCTTGAAAGCATGTTCATGGTATTTTAATGGGGATTGCATTGAATCTGTGGATTGCTTTGGACATTTTGATAATGTTGATTCTTCCTATCCATGAGCATGGTATCTTCTTCCCTTTGTTAATATCTTCTGCTATTTCTTTTCTTAGGGTTTTGTAATTTTCTTTGTAGAGGTCCTTCACTTCTTTTGTTATGTATATTCATAGGTACGTCATTTTATTTGAAGCTACTGTGAAGGGAATTGTGTCCTTGATTAGCTTCTCATGTTCGCTATTATTGGCATATACAAAAGCTACTGATTTTTGGACATTGATTTTATATCCTGAGACATTGCTATGGTTTTTGATCACTTCCCAGTCTTGTGGTTGAGTCTTTGTGGTTCTCTTAAGTATACGATCATTTCGTCCATAACGAGTGAGAGTTTGACCTCCTCTACACCCATTTGGATGCCCTTTATTTTCTTCTCTTGCCTAATTGTATTGGCTAGGACTTCCAGCTCTGTTTTGAATAGTAGTGGCAATAGAGGACACCCTTGTCTGTTTCCAGTTCTAAGTGGAAAAGCTTTCAGTTTTATTCTATTCAGAATAATATTAGCTGTGGGTTTGTTGTAGAAGGCTTCAATCAGATTATGAAATGTGCCACATATGCCAATGTTCTTAAGTGTTTTCGTTAGAAAAGGATGAAGAATTTTATTGAATGCTTTTTCTGCATCTGTTGAGAGGATCATATGGTCTTTTTGAATCTTTTGATATGGTGAATTATGTTTATGGACTTGTGTATGTTAAACTAGCCTTGCCTTCCTGGGATAAAACATACTGGATCATGATGAATGTTTTTTTTTTTTTTTTTTTTTAATGTGTGACTGTTATCTATTTTCTAGGATTTTACTGAAAATTTTTGCATTTATTTTTGTCAGTGAAATTGGTCTGAAGTTCTCCTTTTTAGTTGGGTCCTTCCCTGGTTTTGGTATCAGGGTGATGTTTGCTTCATAGACTGTGTTGGGGGAAGATTCCTTCCTTCTCAATTTTTTGCTCATCTTTGAAGCAAAAAGATGAGATGGATATAAGCTCATCTTTGAAGTTTCGTTTGATTTCTGGTGTGAAGACATCTGGACCAGAGGATTTTTTGGTTGAGAGTTTTTTTTTATTGTTTCTTCAATCTCGGTTCTTGAAATCAGTCTGTTCAAAAGAACTATTTGATTAAATCTAGGGATAAGGTATGATTCCAGGTATTAATCTATTCCTCCTTCCTTCCACATTGTCAAATTTCTGGGCAGAGAGTTTCTTGTTGTACTCAGAGATGATTTCTTATATCACTGTGGCATCTGTTGTTATTTCCCCTTTATAATTTCTGATTGAGGTATTAGAAATAATACGTTTTTGTTTCTGGTTAGTCTGGCCAAAATCTGGTTAGTCTTGATTTTATTTATTTTTTCAAAAAACTAACTTTTTGTTTCATTAATTTTATGAATGATTCTTTGTATTTCAATTTCATTTATTTCTTTTCTTTTTTTTGGTGTAAATTTTACTTTATTTGGTTTCTTTCTTTCTTTTATTTTTCTTTTTCTTTTTTTTTATTAAATCATAACTGTATACATTGATATGATCATGGGGTATCATACACTCGCTTCATAAACCATTTGACACATTTTTATCACAGTGGTTAACATAGCCTTTCCGGCGTTATCTCAGTTACTGTGCCAAAACATTTACATTCTACCTTTACCAAGTTTCGCAAATACCCCTGTAATATGCACCACAGGTGTGATCCCACCGATCCCCCTCCCTCTACCCACCCCCCTCCCTTTCCCACTTCCCCCTATTGTTAAGTTGTAGCTGGGTTATAGCTTTCATGTGAGAGTCCCAAATTAGTTTCATAGTAGGGCTGTGTACATTGGGTACTTTTTCTTCCATTCTTGAGATACTTTACTAAGAAGAATATGTTCCAGCTCCATCCATGTAAACATGAAAGAGGTAAAGTCTCCATCTTTCTTTAAGGCTGCATAGTATTCCATGGTATACATATACCACAATTTATTAATCCATTTGTGGATCGATGGGCACTTGGGCTTTTTCCATGACTTAGCTATTATGAATTGGGCTGCAGTAAACATTCTGGTACAAATATCTTTGTTATGTTGTGATTTTTGGTCTTCTGGGTATATGCCCAGCAGAGGAATTACAGGATTGAATGGCAGATCTATTTTTAGATCTCTGAGTGTTCTCCATATATCTTTCCAAAAGGAATGTATTAATTTGCATTCCCACCAGCAGTGCAGAACTGAAACTCTAAGAAAAGAAATAGCTGAAAATGTTAACAAATGGAAAAACATACCATGCTCATGGCTGGGAAGAATCAACATTATCAAAATGTCCATACTACCCAAAGCAATATATAATTTCAACGCACTCCCTATTAAAGCTCCGCTGTCATATTTTAAAGATCTTGAAAAAACATTACTTCGTTTTATATGGAATCAGAAAAAACCTCGAATAGCCAAGACATTACTCAGAAATAAAAACAAAACAGGAGGAATCACACTACCAGACCTCAGACTTTACTACAAATCGATAGTGATCAAAACAGCGTGGTATTGGCACAAAAACAGAGAAGTAGATATCTGGAACAGAATAGAGAACCAAGAGATGAATCCAGCTACTTACCGCTATTTGATTTTTGACAAGCCAATTAAAAACATTCAGTGGGGAAAAGATTCCCTGTTTAACAAATGGTGCTGGCTGAACTGGCTGGCAACCTGCAGAAGACTGAAATTTCATTTATTTCTGATTTAATTTTGGTTTTTTCTTTTCTTCTGCTGGGTTTTGGATTAGATTGTTCTTCTTTTTCCAATTCTATAAGATGGTTCATGAGTTTGATGATGCACTCTCTTCTTGTTTTTTGAATGTAGGCATCTAATGAGATAAGTTTCCTTCTTAAGACAGTTTTTGGTGTATCTCACAGGTTTTGATAACTTGTGTCTTTATTGTTGTTATCTTTGAGGAATTTAACAATTTCTTCTTTTATCTCTTCCTGAACTTGAGGTTGCTGTGAGCCCTGATGCCACATCATTCTACTGAGAGTGACATAGTGAGACTAAGTCTCAAAAAAATAAAAAAAAAAAGAGTTCTTAGCTCCAAATTTCCTTGAATTCTCATGCTTTATCTCAAAAATTGATGAGGCTATGTATGCATTACAAAATATGCCTGATGGGGAAGTTTTCATTTATGATATTATATTAAAATTGTAATATAAAAATGTTATGAATGATGTAAAAAAATATGTATCTCTTCCTGAACCCTACTATCTTTCAGCATAAGCTTGTTTAATTTTAAATCTTTGAATGGGGATGAATGTTTTTGTTGGAGTTGAGTTCCACTTATATTGTACCTTCTTGTGGTCTGAGAAGATACAAGGTATAATTTCTATTCTCTTAATTTTGCTGAAGTTTGATTTGTGTCCTAGGATGTGGTAAATTTTGGAGTACGTACCATGAGCTGGTGAGAAAAATGTACATTCTTTAGCTTTGGGATGGTGTGTTCTGTATATGTCTATTAATCCCATTTGTTCTAAGGTCACATTTAAGTCCTTGCACATTTGTTTAGTTTGTGTTTAGGGGATGTGTCCAGTTGTGTCAGAAGGGTGTTAAAGTCCCTGACTATTATGGTATCATGGGATATCATATTGCTCAAACACATCAAGTTCTGTTTCATAAATCTGGGAGCATTTATATTGGATGCGTAAAAATTTAAAATTGAAATGTCTTCCTATTGTATTGTTCTTTTGACCAGTATAAAGTATTCATCTTTGTCTTTCTTAATGTTAGTTGCTTGAAATCCACTTGTATCTGAAAATAAGATTGCAACCCCCCTCCCCTTTCTTCTGATTTCCATTTGCTTGAAATACTGTTTTCCATCCCTTAACTCTGAGTCTTGATTTGTCCTTCAAGGCTAGGTGTGTCTCCTGGAGTTAGCATCTGGATGGCTTGTACTTTTTTAGCCAATCGTCCAGCCCATGCCTCTTCAGTGGTGAATTCGGTCCATTAACATTTATTGAAAGAATAGATAAGTGTGGTGGAGTTCTGTTCATCTTATTTTGTGAAAGTCTGTTGTGTAGTTTAATCCTATGCACCATTGTGGAAGCTAAGTTCTGACATTTAGCTTCTGGGTTTTTACTTTGCTTGTGGTCCATTGTGGTGGTCAGTGTTGTGAATAGGTCTAAGTATTTCCTGTAGAGCTGGTCTTGTTCTGGAGAATTTCCTCATTGCTTGTATATACACAAGAGATTTGACTTCTTCATCGAATTTGAAGCTTAGCTTAGTAGGACACAGAATTCTGGGCTGGAAATTCTTTTTTTTTTTTAAGGATGTTGAAGGTGGTTGACCATGCTCTTCAGCTTGGAAGGTTTCAGTTGAAAAGTCTGCTGTCATCCTAAAGCCCCTGCCTCCATAGATCAGTTAGCACTTACTCCTGGTTGCTTGCAGAATTTTTTCTTTCATTTTAACTTTGGACAGGTTCATTACAATGTGTCTTATAGAGGCTCTATTTGAGTTGAGATTACTCAGTGTTCCATATCCAGGTGAAAGGAGTGTGTCAGGGTCTTTAGTAAAAGTTAGGGAAGTTTTCATTTATGATAGTCTCTAGTAGAGCTTCCATTCCTTTGGACAATCTTTTTCCCCTTATGGAATCCCTGTTATTCATATATTTGGATGCTTCATGGAGTCTTGTAGTTCTCTAAGCACCTGTTCTGCTTTCCCTTTCTTCTTTTCTGTCTCTTTAACTACCTGAGTGAATTCAAAAACTTTATCCTCTAGCTCTGAGGTTCTTTCTTCTCCATGGTCTGACCTATTATTGATACTTTCTACTGTATCTTTACATTCTCTGATTGTCTCCTTCATTTTCTTAAGCTCTGCCATATCCTTTCTATATCTATATAACTGTCATTTAACTTTTGGCTCTGTCTTTCCATTTTCTTGTCCATTCCTTTTATTGTCTTTATCATCCATATTTTAAGTTCACCTTTTTTCAAGTCCATTAATTCTTTATAGCTGGAGTCTTCTGCAGTAGCTGCCTCATGGTCCCTTGGGGGAGTTCCTCTGTTTTGACTTTTCATGTTGCCTGAATTTTTCTGTTGGTTCTTCCTCTTGTATTCTTTCTTCTTGTTCACCTACCTCCTTGTCCTCTGTTTTCCTTCTCACTGCCTCCTTTGTTTAAAAAAGAAGTCCTTGCTCTTGATGACAGTATATGGCAATATGTCTTTGGGACATCAGGTGGTGCTGTGGATTTTTTAGGAGACAGAGCACAGCCAGCAACCTCTATGGTCCTTATTCCAAACTTATTTGCCTTCAGTGATCGCCTAATTATTTCCTCAGCATTCAGACCCTGCTGGATTGGGATCTTAAAGCTCACAAGATTCCTTCAGGGACAGGTCTCACAGTGCCACCTGACTCCAGTTCCTATGGAGTGCAGAAGTCCCCCAGCCTGTTCCACAAGTGGAGTTCTGTTCCTGGCAAGTGGAATTAAGACAGCTGTGCTTTAGGCCCATACTAAGACTTCTCATGACCTTCCACAATGGCAGCCTCCTGTCCACCGAGAAGTTCTCAGTATGGCAAGTCCAGCCACCAAACCTATGGCAAATCCCCTCTGACTGGTATTCAACTCTGGTGCTGTACACTGTTTGAGTCTTCCCACTCTTCCAAGATTTCCACTCAATGTGCAGCTTCCCACATCAACTGAAACCTCCAGAAAGACTTCCTCCTGTACTGGACCTGCATGGGGGGCCTGCTCACAATCACTTGCCTAATTCATCAGATATCCATGCTTTGGATTATATGCTATATCCAGCTCATCACCTGCCAGCTGTGCTCCCTGAGCTACAACTCTGGGTAAGGTTCCCACTCCCCAGTAGTTCTAGGTAAGTTCAGCTGAATGATCCTTCGGGTCCTCCATCCTGCTCTGCCCCCTATTATCAATAGTTATAATATCAGTAATTGTGATAGTATTGGTGTTGGTGCCGGTAATAATATGTTATCACATGCTGGAGGGGAACTAGATGGCAGCCATTTCCTGGGCTAGGCGCTAGCTGGTGACATATGAGAAAAGCTGGTTGGGTTGGGAAGAAAGAAAGAGCTTAGTAAGCAGAGCTAGAATCTATTCAGCAGATTGTAAGAATAGCTATGTGTGACAATTAGCCAAAGGATCTGTGTAGATAGCCAGAAACTTTGCCTTGCTAAATAAACTGTCCTGAAACTCTCTCTGTGATTTTTAAAACATTTATTTATGTTATAAACATTTCCTCTAAGAACTTCAAATGACTTGCCAGTTTGTGATTGGGAGGATCAGTGACACAGAAATGGAGCCCTAGACCTGTGATCTTCCTTACCTTTTTTCTAATACATATGCTTTTCAGGGCTGCCACATGTGACTGCACAGGCTACCCACTGCACAGCTCCTGAGAGTTGTGTTTGTGGCTTCTTGGAATTGAGCAATGCAAGAGTCTTGCTGTGATAGAATAATGTACCCAATGAAAAATATCAATGTCCTGGTCCCTGGACTATGGGACTATGTTATATGATATGGTAAAGGAGAATTGATGTTACAGATGTAATTAAGGCTACTAATTAGCTGACCTTGAAATAGGGAAAGTACCCTGGATTATTCACGTGAACCTAATTTAATCACTGGAACTCTTAAAAGTACGAGATACTAGAGTGGGTTATGAATTGAGACAGAAGTAGAAGAACGATCGATTTGAAGTGTAAGAGACATATGACCAGCCAAGATGGAGGAAAAGGATCACTAGCCAAGAAATTCAAAGGGCATCTAGAAACTGCAACTAGCTCTTAGTTTTTAGCTAGCACAAGAACCAGGACTTAGGGCTCATAACTACAAAGTATTGAATTCTGCCAACAGACTGAATGAACCAGATAGTTTCTCCTCTGCTCTAGTAGGTGGTAATCCTTCCATCTGGCTCAGTGTACAGCACCAATCCTTCCATCTGACTTCTTTTTGGCAGCATGCCAGCTAATACATTAATTTATTGAACTCTCTTCCTTTTATGCAATCTGTCTATAGGTTTTATGCTTCCAAATTAAATAATATTTTGTCGAAAGAGAAAAAACTAGCACTTCCTTCTCCAAATTCATGCATAATAAGAAATGAGCCATTTGCATCACTAACATTCTCTGCAATAAAAAAATACCATGTTCCCTAGAAAGAATGGCCTCAAATGGCAAAATAATAAAGGCCAAATAGGAATTCCACCTTTTGGAGAAATACCCACAAGGGTCAGTTTTCAATTATGTATTGCTGCGTATCAAACTACCCCAAAACTTAGTGGTTTAAAACAACAACAATTTTGTGATTTCTCAGAATTTTGTGGGGATCAGGAATTCAGATGCAGCACAGAAGAATGACTCATCATCTCTGCTTCAACTCTGCTGTGGTGGAAATAGCCAAGATGGGTCTCTTCACTCATGTATGTGGCAACTCAGCTAGTATGGTTTGAACAGCTGGGGAATTGGTGAAAAGAACTCAGCTAGTGCTACGTATCTGGAGTCCAGGATATTCATGTTAGCTGGGCTCATTAATTATCCTCCCTCATTCTAAAACCCCTCCTCCTCCTATGTCTTTTCATATTGTGTTTCAAGCTTGATTGTTAGGTGGTTTTTTTAGAAAAAAGGAGTGGATACTGCCAATTTTCTTAATCTGTAGTTCTGACATCATGCTTTTCCTTAAAGAAATTTACAAATTTCTATAAAATTCTTTCTTTTCTTTATTAGTCAACCTAAGGTTAGGATACCAAGCATACCAATTGTATATGACTTTGTATTAATTAACAGAACTTTAGAATTTCCCTGTGAAAAACCCTTAGTAAGGCCCCAGAGGCTGTGAGACTGGAGCATAATGGCAAGGTGAAGATAAAATTCAAGTGAAAGATGGTGCATGTTCTTCTTCATTGATGATGAAATTGTGCTTCTCAAATGTGCCACAATTAGTTCTTTAAATTATGGCTACAGATTGATTAAATGCCCTACTTGATATTGGGTGGAATAATAACTTGAACTTTTGGCCTCAATACGTAACACCTCTCTGTGTCCAGACTTTTACCATATGGTTTTGTAGTTCTTTTCTCTAGAAAATGAGTGTACCTTCCAAGCCCTTGACTTTGAACTCTACTGAATGTCTTATTTTGGCCAATGGCATGTATGCATAATTTATGGTTGCTAGTTTTGAGACTAGGGTAGGCCTTCAGGGACATTATATGTTTCCATTTTACCTTTTTTATCCATCTGCCATTGCCATGAGATAAACACATCCTTGTTAGTCCACCAGTCTAAAGAGGATGAGAAACACATGCAGTAGACCCAAATCCAACCTGAAAACTGGAGCCTCAGCTAGTGGAAACGAACCTGGATCAAACTAACCCTCAGTTAACCTGCAGATGTGTGAGTGAGAGTAATGGCAGGTCAGTGGGACTTATTGTGTGCATTTCAGATTTGGGGGAGGGTAATAATTGGCTAACACACCTAACAAGATTATAAGAGGAAAATTTTCCCATTGCTTCAAGTAAGGGTTGTCACTATGAAATTTGGAAATCATAAAGTCAAAGAGTTCTAACCAGCAAGACAATGCCTGAGACTTCTGTATTACTAAGTGGTCTCCAAATACTGCCAGACTCATGGAATTCCCAGTTTTATGATATACTTGAAAGAGCACAAATTACAACCTAGGGGGATGAAAGGAACTCTTAATGGATATGCTGATGTGTATCTTTAGATGATGGAAACTAGCTGAGAAGTCTTTACAATAGCAGTAACGTTAGCCAGACTTCTGAGATTTGCTAAGATGTAACTTTGAGCAGCTTTGGAAACCAGGATGTAGAAACAGAAACTATGCATTATATAAACAATGCCTGTTGCCTCAGACCCAAAGAGAGCTTCCGTTAAACAATAGTCTTCTCAACAGATGGATCATAAATCCATGAAAGATACCAATGTAAAGTATGGGACATACAGGTGTTATGGGACACAAGGCACATTAGTGGCCCAAGCCAAAAATTCAACTGATAGTAAGTGAAAAAATTTTGTTTTGTATAAAAGCAATGATTTTGTAGAATGTAATTAGAAGTTTATATTTATAAGTACCTTTTAGGATAGCACACAACTAAATCACACATTAGTTGATATTTTTAATATATTAGTCACATAAAAGCATTGCTATTTACATGGAAGACAAAATCAGAAATAGGTTGAAATGTATCTTAGGTTCAACACATGAGCCACAAAAAGAGCTCACAGTTTGATTTAAACTTTTGCTATAGCAGCAATTAGCATTTTAGACAATTGATGTAAAAAGTATAGTTTCATTCTTTGTCATCACACAGAACATGATCATTACATAAAGCTAGGTCTCTGTTTGGTTTAAAAATTTTGTGTTGGTATAGTAGCATTCAATATATTGTCTACAGCATCTCACCCTTACTCTATAGGTTATGTCAACATGAAATTCCTGAAAGTAATGTCAATGAAACATGAAATTAATTTTGTGTGGCTTACTAGCTTTTGCCAAAACAGCAGTCATGTCTTTAAAGTGGTTACTTAAAATGCAGCTATGTTCTGTCTATGGAAAATTTAATTTTTCTCTTAGGACTTGGTCCTTTTATTATACCTCCTCACATGAGTAAAGAATAGCAAAACCACATGCTTTTGTGGCATTTTGTGCCAGAGAGATCTGTAAGTCCATTCCTATGTGAGGACCTATAGTAAATTTTTAACATTTATCTGTGGACTCTATTATATAAATGGCAACTTAGTGCTTTTTATGAAGAGAGAAAGAAGGTCAAAAGATATAGTAATAAATTGGAGGGTGTGTGGAGAATGTTACTGGAACGCTTTGGGTGAGGAGACAGTTAACCCACTTGAATGCCACAGGTTCTATAGTTTTCTGAGGCAGTCAGAACCTTTGAAGCTCAAGTTGTTAGTATATGCTGTCATGGTTGCTTGAGCGAGAGAGAACTGGACATTCAATTTTCCCTTGACATCAGTCCCTTCCTCTCATTCCCATTCAACATTATCAGAGTTGGTTGGAGAAGAATGGCTGTCATATAAGCTTCAGCAATGAAGGTTCACTGAGCATGCCAGAAAAAAAGAAGTTGTGCCCTTGTGGAATTACATAATAAAAAGATAAAATAGAGATGTCTGTTTTGAATGCTTCATCTACTCAAGAAGAAAAGGATTTGTCCCCCATCTAAAAATTTTTGCATACGTATTTGACTCATGATATCACAGTCAGGACTGTGTGGAAATGTTTCAGCAAGAAGAGCTTTCCCAGAAACCTTACCCTGTAAGGCATACATTGCCATTTCTAAGTGCTTGACAAATATTAGATGAGGATGGTGACAATCAAATTTTACAATTCATGAGAAAGGAGCATTTACTGAGGATATAGTATGGTTCAGGTATCACAGAGGGAGATTTCATTCTTAGGATTTTATTTATTTGTCACATTGTTCTCATTGTAAGGACAGTTTCTTTTCAGTGAGTAGAGTTAAGGAACATTGTGGGCTTACAGCTGCTAAGTGTGAAAGCAAGCCAAGCATGAAGACTTGTTACTCTAATTATAGACGTAATTATATCCATTGTATCTGACCATGATGATGGTCAGATCGAGGAAAAAAGACTGCTAAATAAAATGATGAACTATAGAAAGGGAGAAGGAACAAAAGAAAAGACAATAAAAGAATTTTTACATTAATAAATGTGCCAAGTAAAATTTTCCCTGTTTCAAAAAGGATTGGTGATAACTTATGAACACTCATATAGTATAAGAAATAAATTTATTAGTAGCAAAAAAAGTAAATGAGGATAAGAAAAGAAGATGCTTATATAAATAAAAACATTAAACATAGAACTCGTTTTGCAATTTCAGTCAATGATAAGTACTGACATTGTATGGTAAAAAGAAGAAGAAAATACATGTATTAGCAACAGAATACTTTTGGTGTTCGCATATGATGGTGTTAGCACTAGTACTACAAGTGGGGTATGATTTTAATGGAGATTTCTTTTTTTATTCAGGAATAAAAGTATGATTTAATATGAGAAATTCTGTCAACGAACAAAAAAGAAACAAGTTTAGCCTGAATAGGATATTTTTTATGAATGTTTTCTCTGGGGTAATAGCGTAGGTTACATGTAGAAAGTAAATTTTAGCTTTGATGATATGCCTCAGAACCTCTTCATAAATAGTTCCCTTCTACTCCTTAGGTTGCTTATGAGTATCGTTTAATTGTTTTTTGGTTATTAATTACCACCTTGTCCTGAAATCATGAAAACTTCCAATTCTAGTCCCTGAATGTTTGTCCTCTGGTCCTAAGTCCCATTTTCAGCCTCTGAACTCCTTGGATCTCCGAAAATATGCAAATAACACATGAGCTTCTACGGTAATATTTTTAGGTTTTATTTGTTATTATATATAATAGATGCACATATTTTTAGGGTAAGTGCAATAATTTAATTTTTTTTTCTTTTTATTAAATCATAACTGTATACATTGATGTGATCATGGGGCATCATACACTCGCTTCATAAACCATTTGACACATTTTTATCACAGTGGTTAACATAGCCTTTCTGGTGTTACCTCAGCTACTGTGCCAAAACATTTACATTCTACATTTACCAAGTTTCGCAAATACCCCGTAACATGCACCATAGGTGTGATCCCACCGATCCCCCTCCCTCTACCCACCCCGCCCCTTCCCACTTCCCCCTATTGTTAAGTTGTAGCTGGGTTATAGCTTTCATGTGAGAGTCCCAAATTAGTTTCATAGTAGGGCTGTGTACATTGGGTACTTTTTCTTCCATTCTTGGGATACTTTACTAAGAAGAATATGTTCCAGCTCCATCCATGTAAACATGAAAGAGGTAAAGTCTCCATCTTTCTTTAAGGCTGCATAGTATTCCATGGTATACATATACCACAATTTATTAATCCATTCGTGGATCGATGGGCACTTGGGCTTTTTCCATGACTTAGCTATTATGAATTGGGCTGCAATAAACATTCTGGTACAAATATCTTTGTTATGTTGTGATTTTTGGTCTTCTGGGTATATGCCCAGCAGAGGAATTACAGGATTGAATGGCAGATCTATTTTTAGATCTCTGAGTGTTCTCCATATATCTTTCCAAGAGGAATGTATTAATTTGCATTCCCACCAGCAGTGCAGAAGTGTTCCCTTTTCTTCGCATCCACGCCAACATCTCTGGTCTTGAGATTTTGTGATATAGGCTAGTCTCATTGGAGTTAGATGATATCTCAAAGTAGTTTTGATTTGCATTTCTCTGATGATTAAAGATGATGAGCATTTTTTCATATGTCTGAAGGCCTTGCACCTGTCTTCTTCAGAGAAGTTTCTCTTCAAATCCCTTGCCCAGCCTGCGATGGGATCCCTTGTTTTTTTCTTGCTGATGCGTTTGAGTTCTCTGTGGATTCTGGTTATTAAACCTTTGTCAGAGATATACCCTGAAAATATCTTCTCCCATTCTGAGGGCTGTCTGCTTGCTCTGCTTACTGTGTTCTTAGCTGTGCAGAAGCTTTTTAGTTTGATCAAGTCCCAGTAGTGTATTTTTGAAGCTGCTTCAATTGCCCGGGGGGTTCTCCTCATGAAATACTCACCCAGACCAATTTCTTCAAGGGTTTTCCCTGCATTCTCCTCTAGTATTTTTATAGTTTCATGTTTTAAGTTTAAATCTTTAATCCAATGAGAGTCTATCTTAGTTAATGGTGAAAGGTGTGGGTCCAATTTCAGTCTTCTGCAGGTTGCCAGCCAGTTCACCCAGCACCATTTGTTAAATAGGGAATCTTTTCCCCACTGAATGTTTTTAATTGGCTTGTCAAAAATCAAATAGCGGTAAGTAGCTGGATTCATCTCTTGGTTCTCTATTCTGTTCCAGATATCTACTTCTCTGTTTTTGTGCCAATACCATGCTGTTTTGATCACTATCGATTTGTAGTAAAGTCTGAGGTCTGGTAGTGTGATTCCTCCTGTTTTGTTTTTATTTCTGAGTAATGTCTTGGCTATTCGAGGTTTTTTCTGATTCCATATAAAACGAAGTAATGTTTTTTCAAGATCTTTAAAATATGACAGTGGAGCTTTAATAGGGAGTGCGTTGAAATTATATATTGCTTTGGGTAGTATGGACATTTTGATAATATTGATTCTTCCCAGCCATGAGCATGGTATCTTTTTCCATTTGTTAATATTTTCAGCTATTTCTTTTCTTAGAGTTTCATAGTTCTCTTTATAGAGATCTTTCATGTCTTTTGTTAGGTAAATTCCCAAATATTTCATCTTCTTTGGCACTAATGTGAATGGGATAGAGTCCTTAACTGCTTTTTCAATTTGACTGTTGTTGGTATATATAAAGGCTACCGATTTATGAATGTTGATTTTGTAACCTGAGACGCTGCTGTAGTCCTTGATCACTTCTAGGAGTTTTGTAGTAGAGTCCCTAGAGTTTTCCAGATACACAATCATATCATCTGCGAAGAGCGAAAGATTGATCTCTTCTGACCCTATATGGATACCCTTGATCGCCTTTTCTTCCCTAATTGCGGTGGCTAAAACTTCCATTACAATGTTGAAAAGCAATGGAGACAATGGGCAGCCTTGTCTGGTTCCTGATCTGAGTGGAAATGATTCCAATTTAACTCCATTCAATATGATATTGGCTGTGGGTTTGCTGTAGATAGCCTCTATCAGTTTAAGAAAAGTCCCTTCTAGACCAATTTTCTTGAGTGTTCTGATCATGAAGGGATGCTGGATATTATCAAAAGCTTTTTCTGCATCAATTGAGAGAATCATATGGTCTTTGTTTTTTAATTTGTTTATGTGCTGAATTACATTTATAGATTTACGTATATTGAACCAGCCTTGAGACCCTGGGATAAAACCAACTTGGTCATGATGTATAATTTGTTTGATGTGTTGCTGGATTCTGTTTGTTAGGATCTTGTTGAATATTTTTGCATCTATATTCATTAGTGATATTGGTCTATAATTTTCTTTTCTTGTTGGGTCTTTTCCTGGTTTGGGGATCAGGGTGATGTTTGCTTCATAGAACGTGTTGGGTAGTCTTCCTTCTTTTTCTACATTTTGGAATAGGTTGAGTAATATAGGTACTAATTCCTCTTTAAAGGTTTGGTAGAATTCTGACGTGAAACCATCTGGTCCCGGGCTTTTCTTTTTAGGGAGGTTTTGTATAGTTGATGCTATTTCTGAACTTGATATGGGTCTGTTCAACATTTCCACTTGATTCTGGTTAAGTCTTGGAAGGTGGCATGCTTCCAAGTATCAGTCTATTTCCTTCAGATTTTCATATTTCTGAGAATAAAGTTTCTTATAATATTCATTAAGGATTTTTTGGATTTCTGATGAGTCTGTGGTTATTTCGTCTTTGTTGTTTCTGATTGATGATATTAGAGATTTTACTCTTTTTTTCCTGATTAGGTTGGCCAGAGGTTTATCTATTTTATTGACCTTTTCAATAAACCAGCTTTTTGATTTATTGATCTGTTGTATTTTCCTTTGTTTTCAATTTTATTTAATTCTGCTCTAATTTTGGTTATTTCTTTTCTTCTACTGGGTTTGGGGTTGGAATGTTCTTCCTTTTCCAGTTGCGTGAGATGTCCCATTAAGTTGTTAACTTCCTCTCTTTCCGTTCTCTTGAGGAAGGCTTGCAGTGCTATAAATTTCCCTCTTAGAACTGCCTTTGCAGTGTCCCAGAGGTTCTGATAGTTTGTGTCTTCATTGTCGTTTTGTTCCAAAAAATTGGCGATTTCTTTCTAAATCTCATCTCTGACCCAGCTATCATTCAGCATAAGGTTATTTAACTTCCATGTTTTTGTATGGGTATGCAGATTCCTGTTGTTACTCAATTCAAGTTTTATTCCATGATGGTCCGAGAAGATGCATGGAATAATTTCTACTCCTTTAAATTTACTGAGGTTAGACTTGTGACCTAAAATGTGGTCAATTTTGGAGTAAGTTCCGTGGGCTGATGAGAAGTATGTGTATTCAGTTTTGTTGGGATGAAATGTTCTGTAGATGTCTGCTAAATCTAAATATTGGATGGTTAGGTTTAAATCTAAGATTTCTTTGCTCAGCTTCTTTCTGGAGGATCGATCCAACACTGCCAAGGGAGTGTTGAAATCTCCAACGATTATGGAGCTGGAGGAAATCAAGTTGCTCATGTCTGTTAGAGTTTCTCTTATAAATTGAGGTGCATTCTGGTTGGGTGCATAGATATTAATAATTGAGATCTCATCATATTGAGTATTACCCTTAACAAATATGAAGTGACCATTCTTGTCCTTCCTTACTTTTGATGGTTTAAAGCCTACTGTATCTGCAAATAAAATTGCAACACCTGCTTTTTTCTGATTACCATTTGCCTGAAATATGGATGACCATCCTTTCACCCTGAGTCTGTATTTGTCTTTTAAGTTGAGATGTGACTCTTGTATGCAACAAATATCTGGCTTGAGTTTTTGTATCCAGTCAGCTAACCTATGTCTCTTTAGAGGACAGTTTAAGCCATTCACATTGATGGAGAGTATTGATAAGTCTGGTGGAATTTTGGGTATCGAGTTTGTCGAAGGTCCAGTGGACATTTTTAATCTTTTCGCCAGTGTGGAAGTTGGAGTTTGATCCGAAGTTTCTGAGTGAGTTTACTTTTGTGGTATAGGATTGGGTTGTTCATTGTGGAGGATAGGTCTGAGAACATCCTGAAGAGCTGGATTACTTATGGCAAATTTTTTCAACATATGAATGTCATTGAAGTATTTAATTTCTCCATCATAGATGAAACTCAGTTTGGCTGGATACAAGATCCTGGGTTGAAAGTTTTTTTGCTTTAGGAGATTAAAAGTTGACGACCAGCCTCTTCTGGCTTGAAAAGTTTCAGCAGAGAGATCTGCAGTTATTCTAATATTCTTACCTTTGTACGTTATAGTTTTCTTTCGCCGGGCTGCTTTGAGAATCTTCTCTTTCATGTTAACTTTAGTGAAGCTAATTATGATATGTCTGGGGGATGACTTATTGGGGTTGAATCATGCTGGGGTTCTGAAGCTGTCTGCTATCTGAATTTCAGATTCTCTAGGCATGTCTGGAAAATTTTCTTTCATAATTTCATGCAGAAGGGCCTCTGTGCCCTTGGAGGCGACTTCATCATTCTCAGAAATTCCTATAATCCTTATGTTGCTTTTTTTCGAATTATCTGAGAGTTCTCTGAGTGAGTCATCTGTTTTTGCTCTCCATTTCTCTTCCTCTTTGAGAGATTGGGAGCGTTCGAAGACTTTATCTTCAATGTCAGAAATCCTTTCTTCTGCTTGCTCCATTCTGTTACTGAGGGATTCTACTGTATTTTTCATATCTTTGAGGGCTGTAAGTTCTTGCTTCAGTGTGTCTAAGTCTTTGGTGGTTTTGTCTTTAAATTCGTTAAATTCTTGAGACAATTTTTGAATTTCTCCTCGAATTCCTAATTCCATTTTATTAATCTTGTCTGCAATCCAAATTCTGAATTCGATTTCTGACATTTCAGCCAGTTGTTTATGAATGGGATCTTCAATCACATCTGCCGTATCTTTTCTTGGGGGGGTTGATCTATCCTGGTTATTCATGTTACCAGAGTTTTTCCGCTGATTCTGCCCCATGGTTATTTTACTCCCTTTGGTTTTTCCCCTGGGGTTTTATCGAGGGCCTGTACAGTGTTGTGGCCTGAGAAACTGGGGCCCTGTCTGGTGTGGTGGAGCAAAGTGGTTCTGTCTTGCTTTCAGCTGGTTTCTGTTCGATCCTATTGAAATTTCTACTCTGGCTTGAAGTCGCAGCTGTGTGGAAAAATCAGCAATTAAGTCACCCCACCTGCCCACCTCTGGCCCCAGTTGGAAAAGGAGAATCAAGCCTTCCTACAATCGCACACCCAGGGCACCGCCTGAAAAGTCCTCAGTCTTTTAGCCCAGTTCCAAAGGTCCAAATCCGCTGTCTCAGTCGGCACTTGTCTCGGGTGGGAGAGTTTAAGAGGTCTCTGGGAACTGGATCACAGGGGCCTGGTGACTCCTCTGACACGGCTCACCCCAGTGCAGCGTGGAGTCAGGAGGAGCCACCCAGCAAACAGAGCAGTCTAGGAAGGTTGACGTCTCCTTCCCCACTTTGCCCCTCCGTCGTACCCAGTCACTGGTATCTCTGCAGATGGCTAACCCAGTTGCCTGCAGTGAACAGACACTCCAGGGGTTTGCACCTGCCTGAATCACAAGGAAGTCTGCCAGGCCCCGCAGACTGCCGCTATCTAGCAGGAGGAGATGGGGCCTGACATCTTTGAGTGTTTGATGCAGGTGATGGGAAGGAGGTGTTCACTCAGGCTTAGCCCTGTCCCTGATGGATGCTGCTAACAGAACAGAACAGAACAGAACAGACAACTTTGCGGGGTTCTGTCTCTGTTCCTGTCGAAATCGCCTACAGAAGACGGGCTGTTTTGAGTTCAAACGTCTTTGCTACTGGAGATTTGCGTTCGAACACCTCTCTGGGTCGGCCCTGCCCTGGAAGCTTCCCGGGTTTATGAGCCGTGTCAGGAAATCCCCAGCTCACTGGTGGCCTCCTCTGGTTGCCCAGGGAGACAGGGGGTGTGGCCTCAGAATATCCAGAAGTGAGCGTTCTGCCGTCAAAGAAAAAACGGCTGTTGATCTACCTCCAGGGAACTGCTGCTCTGTTGTGGGCACTCAGGCGACCCTTTTCTCCTCTTTCCCGCACCCCAGAGTCTGCAGTTTGAGCAGGCCGCAGTTTGTGCTGGGTCCACACCCCTCAAGAGATCCCCCAAGACTCAGAACTGTTGGGGGTTGGGCCCCCAGACCCCGATTGGGAGTCGGGGGGGAGGGGGGGAAGCTAGAGTTTCATTCAATTTTACGCAACACTACCGCCCGGGGAGGGCTCCTGCACTGCACCGCAGGGAAGTGCCGCCAAGGCTTGATTTCCCCTCAGCAGAGTGCCCTCTCCTCGCTCACGTGTCCCAGAGTCAGCGCTAACCTGACGCAGTTCAGGCACTGTGCACTCCCCTTGAGAAATCACCCAAGGATCCGAACTCCTGGGGGATATGCCCTCAGACCCCGAGTGAGAGTAGGGGCTCTCAGCTCTCAGTGGGGAAGCTAGAGTCTTATTCAGTCTTGTGCCCCGTAATGTTGCCTGGGGAGGGTTGGTGCACTGCACCGCAGAGAAGTGCTGCCAAGGCGTGACTCCCCTTCAGCCCGGTGCCCTCTCCTCACTCGTGTGCCTCAGAGTCAATGCTGACCAGTCGCAACTCGGGGACTGTCCACTCCCCTTGAGAAATCACCCAAGGATCCGAATTCCTGGGGGACAGGCCTCCAGACCTCAGTGGGCGGGAGGGGAGCGCCGGGGATTCAGGGTTGCGGGCAAAGGATTCCCAAAGTTTTATTCAGCCCTATGTCCGGCAGGACAACACCACGGCACCCCAGTAGGGGAGGTAGGTCCAGTTTTTAGAAGGTCTCTCCCTGGAGTGTAGTGGGAGGGCCTTTAATTTCTGCCCGCTTGTTCAATTGTGGGGCTCTTGAGCTGTTCTCATGGGGGAGGGGGACTCCCGTCCGCCTGGTGGTGGATTTTGTACCTTTTGTTTGCGTCCTTGTGATCACAGCTTGCCTCAGCGGTGTTGATGTACATTCTTCAACCTTCTCTCTTGGTGAGGCTCAAGTCCACCAGGACACCTACTAAATTCCTGTCCCTTAACTCTCCTTCTGGACGGCAGCTTCTGTTGAAAGCTGGCTTCAGTCCGCCATCTTGTTTCCCTGCCCCCATAATTTAATTTTGATTGAAGTTTCTTAATGTGGTATCTTTCCACAGGAATTGTGCCCCAAATCGAAGGTGGTTCCATTTATGAGGAATGTATATTATATCATAATTTATTTTCCTATTAAGTATACACTAAAATGTTTGAAATGTCAGTTATGGTCTGAATGATGACTCTATCAGACAAGAGAAAAAAATGAAACCAATGTTGAAGAAGAAAAAAATCACAGTTCTTCCAGTATGTGGTCAAAAGGATAAGGCTAATGATGGCACAAATGGAAAGGAATGCTGTTGAAGCTCAGAATCAGAACGTAGGAGGACTAGGTCCAGACTGAAGGACTACCATCAGTTAAAAAGAAAATCTTTTACCAAAGGTAGGCCAACTAGCAAGCCATGATAACTGAGGCAACATTTAGGGAAGTTTTTCTAGGCAGGCAAAAAGCACCTATAAGAATATTCGCTGGATCAGAGAGATGTCCATGAATGGGAATCCAGAAGTATTGCCAGCCAGAGTCAGGAGCTGAAGTTCAGTTTCAATGTAAGAAAGAAACCAATGAGTGGTATACTTCCTCATCTGACCAAGAAAATGTAACAGAAAGAGCTCTAGCTGATCTGGATTGCAGAAAGCTGATCTGGATTGCAGAAAGCTGATCTGGATTGCAGAAAGCTGATCTGGATTGCAGAAGTGAGGACAGGCATATGGGGTCAAACGTGCTGTGTATAAGCAAGACCTTTAATACACCATTTTACAGACAGATACTGGCAGATAGGAGAGGATAAAGATGCTAGTCTTGAAAGCACAGTTTTTAGCTTAAAAACCAATTTCACTGTCCTTAGGGGAACCAGGTATAGAGGTCATCAGCAGAATAATCTCTTGGTTTGGTCCATTTGTCCCATCCAGTCTAGTAAAATTGTTGAGCAGATGAAATCCACTGTCATTACCTCCCTTCCCTCTAAGCACCCAGAGCACCATATTGCCTTCTGAGGATCTGAGCTTCTCCCTCGGCTTTATGTGTCTCATTTCCTCAGGACCTTAGTTACCTCACCATTTGAAATCCTTCCTCAATCCACTTGCTGACATCTTGGGCCAGTAGAATAAATTAGCAACAATAGCAAGTTGTATTGAACTCTTTAACACCTGGGGGTGGCAAAAACTTTTCTGCATTTCCCCATTCTACTCCAGGCAGGATTATGAAACACCTCCATTGTAGTTTTGGATGTTTTCTTGGATGTGAACTTCTCAGTAATGTCTCTTTTTGGCTTTGGGTTGTTTTTTTTTTTTTTACATATTCGGCACTGATTTTCTGTTTTTCTCTTTTTCTTCCCCATAAGGCTGATGCAATCGTTTGGGGAATTCTGAGTGGTATCCAGAAGAAAACAGATGTGGAATAGAAGGCTTAGGGGAGACAGGGGACAGTCTTTCCTGTTGACACTATTTAAAAGGCCTATCATTCTTTTGCTTTTTCTCACTTGAGGATCTAAATCATGAGGACCCAGAGTAAAGGAAAGGGGCCAAGGAGGCTACTTAATCTGCTTTGAATTTAATAGGCGAAAGGCATTTTTCTGTTAATGCAGAATACTGTGCCACTGCCTTGAGTCAAGAATCTCAGAAAGGAATTGGGGACCATGCACTATAGTAATAACCACTACTGGAATTAGAATAGAGAACTGATATAGAATTTGAAATTCTAGGGTTCCAGCTATCTTGCTGCCCCCTCTCTGAAGACACAACTAATACTCAGACATCACTAATCCCTGTCAGTATTGATATTTTAACAGGGGAATTTCCATTTTAATCTAAAGAAAAATTCATGCAGGTGTTTCTGTCTTTAACAGAGGACTTTTTGTGTTAAGTCCCTTCCTTTCCAAAGAAAATTCGTATAATAACAAAGTGGGGATTTCAAGTTAGTAAGATTGAGATTTGGGAGTCAAAAAGACTTTACAACTCCCAAATAACATCATTTAGGTGTTTCTTACTTTACCTGCAAATAAAACCAATCCTGGTTGAGCGTATCTTTCAGATTACCTCACTTCCTATATTTTCCCCAAATTCTACAATCTCAAACTTCCCACAGGATTAGTCAAAAGGGATGGCAACAATTACCACTGAGAGCCAACATCTCTGCTAAAACCTAGTGGATATGTGCTAAGTGAGCTGAGGAGATGGCTGATGTAATTTGTTTAGAATTAAAACAGAATCCATTCTATGTCTCACAGAGTAAAGTGAGATGAGAAGTGAAGTGATGAAGGGAAACAAATGTATGTGGTTGCTTAATTGACTTGTACTCGTTTGCAAGCTACAACCCATTGTCTTTATTCTTTTCATATGTTCTTAAACTCTTGGAAATCCTCAGAGGAACGAAGTCCTATAAATGTACAACCATGATGAAACAGTACTGCTATTTTCACTACTATTAAGCCTACTATGGTCTTCATGAATCAAGAGAAGACGGCGCCATTCTGCTTTGCGTGGACATCTTCACAACATCATGAAGGGGAGGAGTAATTTAAACAATGTCTGAAAATTGCTTTTTCAGGAGCTATGACTTAACAATGCTGTAACAAAGAGCAAAAAAGAAGGGGTAGGGACGGAGGTGAGGGAATCTATATGACAAATCTTATAGTACAAGTGTTTGTGGTTAACCGAGAAACACGTTATGAGTCAAGCCTTGGAAAGAGGTGAGTAATAAAAGACAAATGCTATGACATAATCATTTACACACAACAGAAAGATTTTAGATTAAATCTGAACTGACCCACTGCTCAGCAAGTGTTATCGTGGATTCTTGAGAAGTATTCATTTATTTACTTTCTAATTTGGCCCATATGCTTTTTTGAAAACAAAAAAAAATTTGTATTTCCCACAGGAAATAGCCAGAGTCCAGAGATGGTTAACAAGGTTGATATATTTGGGAACAGATCTCCTGTGTGCACCAACAAACCCAATTAACATCATGTCAGCTCAAAAACACTTCCTTTGAAAAAAATCTAGAAGCTTTGCTGTAAGAACTTTTACTAGGATAAATTCTTCCTTATTTGGGGAGGTTACAATGTGTTCTTTTAGATAAACTGATAAAGCTCAATTAAATTAGGAATTCTGCCATGATAACAAAAATTATATTTTCTGACATTTTTACTTCACAACTCTTCAACCTTTCCCCAACACACACACACGCAGACACAAGTGTACGCACACACACATTATACACTCCCTTTTTGGCCTTGTCCTGTATTTCAGTCACCATCTCTTATCAGCCTGATGTCAAAAAACCAGTTATGGGAGCAAGAGGCAGATTCTAGCTTCCTTCTTTTCTAAATCCTAGCACTATAATATAAAACATGCTATGTAACTCCAGGAGATGGCTTCATGGTTTTCCAAATGCTATTAAATTTTAGCTGCTGCCTTTATAAAATGCAGGAAATAGGAGTGCAGAGGGGGAAGGGATGACAGAGAGGCCCTGCATTACTACCTTTTGTTCTTTGTATTTGGGTAGATGTGAAACAGTTAAGATAGATTTTTCTGCGAATGAAATAACATTGCATGTTGTGTGGTGAGCTGACCCAGTTCATCTATGCGTTTCAGAACCTTCTATCCAAGAGGCATACACTTGTGTGTGGAGGAAAGAAGAAACCATGGTCACACTCATCTCTCTGAGAAAGACTGAGGCTTAGAATTTCAGGGCCTTTTTTTTTTTTATTTTTTTATTTTTATTAACCATAGCTGTGTACATTGGTATGATCGTGCGGCACCATACACTTGGTTCATAGATCGTTTGACACATTTTCATCACATTAGTTAACATAGCTTTTGTAGCATTTTCTTAGTTATTTTGCCAAGACCTTTACATTCCACATTTACTAGGATTCACATATACCCTTGTAAGATGCACCGCCTTTAACCTACCACGTTCCCGGGAGCTTTGCTGATTTGCCAGAACATGAGAGATGTTCAGAAAGGTGGGGAGGCTCAATTCAAAGCCTTTAAAAAAATCTTCATATGGATGTATGTGCATGTGTGCATGTATTTCTCCCTTAAAGTTGAAGTTATATTTCCATGAATATTGTTATAGTGGGGAGATAAAAGCAACTGCAGGAAACCACTGTACTTTTTTCTCAAGTTTTTATTATTGTTTTTGCCTTTACTCTCATCCCTACTAAATTGCCTTGGTTATTATTAAGGCTTACTCTATACATTTTTGAACAAATGCCAGCCCCATGGAAACCACAGTTCTCCCTGTCCATGGGTCACTTTGGTATGTGTTGTGTTTGGCTCAGTAGTTAACAGAGGCTAGATTCAAGGGCAAGAACTCACAACGGAGGTGGGCAGGAGTTCATTATGCCACATGTGATAGGCAGGCAGGCTGCTCTGCCCATTTTAACAATCATCAGCCTTCTGGAGCATGGACAGATGGAAAGGGGGAGCTCTCCTGCCTTCCTGCCTCGTTGCTTCTGCCCCTTCCTCCCTGACCTCTTCCTGGAACATCTATTAGGTTGAAGGTAATGAGGCAAGAGGAAATTTACACAGGGGTCTGTGTCTCACTCATCTCTTTCTTATTTTCCTTTCTCCACACGAAGTCTTCTCTCCTAGTTCATTCATAGATATTTTATCAGCACACCTCCAGCTCCATAACCGACCTAACCTTACCCATGTGCTTATACTAGCTGTTTATATTACATGCACATTCTGAATTTTGTGTGAATGTTGCCATGTCTTAGGAAAGGACAGTTAGTTCCCATGGTCATGCTTTTGTTTATACATTAAACAATCAAACTAAGTCTTGGATTTCTGAGCTAAATAGTTGTACTTGCTTATAGGAATTAATGAACAAATTAAGAGCTGGATTTTACAAGTATCCTTGAACTTCAGGCCTTGCATTTTGCACTAGGAAGCCAATTTCAAACACAATTTTCCTATTTTAACACCTAGGATCAAAGTGGGGACAAAGCATTGCTTAAACAAACTAGCATAAATGCAATGTTAAAATCTAAAACTAAGGCTTTTTCCATTTTTCTTTTGCTATAGTGTTTAAGCATTTGATTTTTAATTTGAACACACATAAATGGTCATAAAAGATCAGAAACAATGGAGTTCTGAATAATTGGGACAGAAATCAAACATGTGAGGGAGAGAAGAGTAACACACAGGAATCCTAATCCTTGTGATTTGTTTTTTCTTAGAATCAGCCTGGAGATGACTTGGGTAAGTTAGCACCTTCTTTATTTCTTGGAATTTTCAAGTAAACAATTTTCCCTACTTTGCTTGACTGGTGGAAAAATGCTTAAAAGCACTTAAGGCATAAAATAAATTCTATTAAGTATGTTTTATATGATATTGAATATATTTTATACACGTTTTCTGGTTCCAAAATCACTGCCTAAGTTTTACAATTCACTCACTGGCTCCAAGAATAAATTTTCTTTTGACTACTGTGTACAGTGTGTCTATGTGTGCAAACATGTACATTTATCACTCTGCTGCAGCACCTATTTTTTTTTTTAATTTTCATGGATAAATTTATCAACTAATCTAAGGAGGTGCTAAGAAGCTAAGTGTTTTTAAATGACAACTATATTATAGGCAGGTTCTATAATCTTGGACTATTTGAGGTTTCCCAGCCAGTGAAGGAAAACCTGGCCGTAATGGGACTGAGGGAAGTCATAAAACAGTGAGGAGGTTATAACAATAAAAAATGAAATGAAGGAGTTGCACAAAGGCCTTCTTCAAAAATATTTGTAGGCCAGTTCATTATATTTCACAAAATGCATCTCGGTGTGCTAAAGCTAAAACTGTGTTTCTCTTATGCTTCAGATTTTGTCCAGTTTTAGCCAAGGAATTGGGATTCAAGAAATGGTGTTTCCAGTTTCCAAAATTTTAAATATTTTCCAACTTTTTGAGAATCACTGCTTTGGTCTAGCTCAGTATTTTTCAACTTTTTTTTTTTTATGTCAAGTCACACATGAATCTACAGTTAAACTTCCTTGGCACACATAAATTATGGTGACCCAAAAAAAGAGTAAGAAAAAGAATATACTTACTGTGCTTTGAACTTCTTACAAAAATAATTTAATCAATGATCTTTAAAAATGTTTATGGCACACCTAAGATCCTCTCATGGGCCACCAGTGTGCCATGGCACCCCACTGGTCTAGGTTGTGCTCACTACCCAGCATCAGTGAGTGATGCCCTTCTGTTAATCCTTCTTCACATTAGTTTTCTTGTTGACTCTTCTCTTTCTCATCTCTCTAAACGACTCATGACTTTTATTCCTACTTAATGTTAAGGAACAGTTCAAGGACCCATTTCTAAAACATGCTGAATGACTCTGGTATATGCTGTCACCGCATCAGGATTTGGATGGTCCCACTGGCCATTGGGGCTCTTCATGCTACTGATCAGCATGTAAACAAGGACTTTACTGTTTGCTTGGGTGATTGATCCTAGCGATTAGGAGAAAGTTGGATTGCTGCTTCATAGTGGAGACAGGAAGAAATATGTCTGATTTCTAGAGGATTCCTGGGGCATGTTTTTGTACTTCCATCCCCAATAGCAAAAGTTAATGGAAAATGACAGCAACAAAGAAAAGGCAGAAATCTTCATGGAAGATTTGTGTCACCCCTGCTGGTAAAGAACCACATTAGCTGAAGAGCTGAGAGAAAAGAAAACATGAATGAGGAGTAGAACAAAGACATGATAAATGTCTACCATGGCCCCTTGACTACTTACAGAAGCAGACCCCAAATTTTCTCCCTTGCCTATTGTATCTATGTAGTATCTATGTTAATTATTTTCTCCCTTTTCCTTTCCTATTATTTTATATAAGAATTGATGTATTCATGGATCATTTTACAGGTTAGTGGTTAGGTTACAGAATGTGCAGGTGGGCCGAGGTGGGAAATAAGAGAATAGTTAACATCAGTCAAACTTTCGCTCTTCGCAGATGATATGATAGTGTATCTGGAAAACACTAGGAACTCTACTACAAAACTCTTAGAAGTGACCAAGGAATACAGCAGCATCTCAGGTTACAAAATCCAACATTCATAAATCGGTAGCCTTTATATATACCAACAATAGTCAAGTTGAAAAAACAGTTAAGGACTCTATCCCATTCACAGTAGTGCCAAAGAAGATGAAATATTTGGGAATTTATCTAACAAAGGATGTGAAAGATCTCTATAAAGAGAACTATGAAACTCTAAGAAAAGAAATAGCTGAAAATATTAACAAATGGAAAAACATACCATGCTCATGGCTGGGAAGAATCAACATTGTTAAAATGTCCATACTACCCAAAGCAATATATAATTTCAATGCAATCCCTATTAAAGCTCCACTGTCATACTTTAAAGATCTTGAAAAAACAATACTTTGTTTTATATGGAATCAGAAAAAACCTCGAATAGCCAAGACATTACTCAGAAATAAAAACAAAGCAGGAAGAATTACACTACCAGACCTCAGACTATACTACAAATCAATAGTGATCAAAACAGCATGGTATTGGCACAAAAACAGAGAAGTAGATGTCTGGAACAGAATAGAGAACCAAGAAGTGAATCTAGCTACTTACCATTATTTAATCTTTGACAAGCCAATTAAAAACATTCAGTGGGGAAAAGATTCCCTATTTAACAAATGGTGCTGGGTGAACTGGCTGGCAACCTGTAGAAGACTGAAACTGGACCCACACCTTTCACCATTAACTAAGATAGACTCTCACTGGATCAAATATTTAAACTTAAGACATGAAACTATAAAAATACTAGAGGAGAGTGCAGGGGAAACCCTTGAGGAAATCGGTCTGGGTGAGTATTTTATGAGGAGGACCCCCCGGGCAATTGAAGCAGCTTCAAAAATACACTACTGGGACCTGATCAAACTAAAAAGCTTCTGCACAGCCAAGAGCACAGTAAGTAAAGCAAGCAAACAGCCCTCAGAATGGGAGAAGATATTTGCAGGTTATGTCTCCGACAAAGGTTTAATAACCAGAATCCACAGAGAACTCAAACGTATAAGCAAGAAAAGAACAAGTGATCCCATTGCAGGCTGGGCAAGGGATTTGAAGAGAAACTTCTCTGAAGAAGACAGGCGCGTGGCCTTCAGACATATGAAAAAATGCTCATCATCTTTAATCATCAGAGAAATGCAAATCAAAACTACTTTGAGATACCATCTAACTCCAGTGAGACTAGCCTATATCACAAAATCCGAAGACCAGAGATGTTGGTGTGGATGTGGGGAAAAGGGAACCCTTTCGCACTGCTGGTGGGAATGCAACTAATACATTCCTTTTGGAAAGAGAAAAGGAGAACACTTAGAGATCTAAAAATAGATCTGCCATTCAATCCTGTAATCCCTCTGCTGGGCATATACCCAGAAGACCAAAAATCACATCATAACAGAGATATTTGTACCAGAATGTTTATTGCAGCCCAATTCATAATTGCTAAGTCATGGAAGAAGCCCAAGTGCCCATTGATCCACGAATGGATTAATAAATTGTGGTATATGTACACCATGGAATATTATGCAGCCTTAAAGAAAGATGGAGACTTTACCTCTTTCATGTTTACATGGATGGAGCTGGAACATATTCTTCTTTAAAGTATCTCAAGAATGGAAGAAAAAGTACCCAATGTACTCAGCCCTACTATGAAACTAATTTAGGGTTTTCACATGAAAGCTATAACCCAGTTACAACCTAAGAATAGGGGGAAGGGGGAAAGGGAGGGGAGGGAGGGGGGAGGTGGGTAGAGGGAAGGAGATTGGTGGGATTACACCAGCGGTGCTTCTTACAAGTGTATATGTGAAACTTGGTAAATGGTCTGTGAAGCGAGTGAACGATGCCCCATGATTATATCAATGTACACAGCTATGATTTAATAAAATAAATAAATAAATAAATAAATAAAACATCAGTCAGAGATGGATACTGTGCCTATTGTTTAGGGATAGAGCCATTGACTATAGGGACTTTGTGTCTCCTCTTTGTAGGAAGAGGGTGATGGAGACTTCATGTTATAAAGGATGGTTGCATCTTATTAGAGAAAAGTATGCAGATTTTCCCACTTCATGAAAGTTCAAATATATGTTAAAGTGGGTGTGTCAGTGTGAGCAAACAAAGGGTGAACTGTTCTGCTTCTCACACTCTTGCCTCCTGCTCCAATGCACCATTTTTTGCTGCGCTCTGTGGCCTTGGGGCTGGGACCTTGCAAAACATATTTCTCCTTTGCCTGTTGGCTTATGTCCACATGGGGTACCTGAGACAGACTTAGAGGCAGGAGTAGGGAGAAAAGTTTTGCTCACTCTTGTTTCTGCAGCATCTCCCAGAACTGGCCTTGTCCCCAGGCAGCACAGGTGGCTGAAGTCTCTGATTTCTTTTATCATCCTCAGAAACAGTCTCACTGCAGTCCTTGTGCAGCTGGGAGACACCCTCCACCCCACAAGTATGAGTTCCAGTAGTAGGGGTCACTTCCCTAGGCACCAGATAAGTGGCACTCTTTTAGATGTCCAAAGCTCTGCTACATGAAGTCTTTCCTCTAAGATCATGAAGGGTCTACACAGAAGTCTAAATCTGGCTCCCCAGGGCTGCTCTCAACTTTGCTACTAAGCATTCCTTTGGTCCCTAGGCCCTACTGTTTGCAACTACCATTTCTGGGTTGCCCAAGTGTTTCTCTTTTGCTTTTTAATCCTCTAACATCTGTATAACCAATTCCCCGTATTATGCTAGTTTCTCTGTTGAAATATGGTTTCTTTTTTTTCTGATTGGACCCTGCCTGGAAAAAAAAAAAAAAAAGATAACTGCTATATAGCTTTTCATTTGAAAAAAAAAAAAAGAGAGAATTGGAAGCAATCCCAAGGGGCCAGTGATCCAAAGCACACATCATACTCCCTTGGAAAGAAAAACAGGTACCTTGTGCTGGCAGAGGAGGGAGTTTGTTAGCCAGTCTACCTGTTGGCCTCCAGCTCTTCCCTCTGGAATCTTTCCCATTTTCCTAGGAAGCACTGTGGGTTCTCCCACTTGGTGAGTGTTTGAGGACATGGTGATTTCATCAGGGAAGGAGCAGTCTCAGGAGTTCATCATCAGCCTTTGTCTTCCACTAAACACAAAATTCCTATAATGACCTTGGTCAAATTATGAATTTTTTTATTCACTTAATTCTAAGGTGTTGTGAGCGGAACTACTACTATTATGGGTGATGGTCTTTGAGTCTGGAATATACAATGGATATTTCTCTTTACTAACCAACATTGGTTCTCTAATTATTAGCAAGTATTTAATAAGTACACGCTGGGCAGTAGAAATATACCAGTGAATAACATATATCTCTGTTTTATATAAATTTGCAGATGAGAGGAGGGACAAAAGTGGACATTTTAATTCAGGTAGTTCAAGTTGAAATGTGAACAAGAGCTCACAGTTTGGTGGAGGTGGCTGCTGGAGGGTATTTCTGATGTTTGCAAGCAGAGCTAATGGGAAACATTAATCTCATTGAGGTGGAGACAACTCCTAAGCAGAGTACACCTGAGCTGACAGTAAGACAGGGAGATGAGGAACACTCCAGGTGATGGGAAATAAGGAAGCATAAAAAGTAATAAATGATCCACACAACTGGTCAAAGAGCAGAGTCTGCTTCTTTTTTTAAACCAGAAGAAAACTAGCTCAAGCTTATGCACATCAGATCAAACATTCAGCGTCTCCCCCTTGCAATTCCTCACTTTTCTGAGTTTTCTAAAACTCCAAATGTTTGTAGAGTCCAACATGAGATCATCATTCTGCCTTTAACACCCAAGGGTGAAAAAAGAGCCTGGGGTCAGTCTGATCGGGGTGCTATTGCTTTTGCTTTGTGCTGTGACTTAGTGGCACTGTGAACAATTGGACATACCCAATCCACAAAAGATGCCCTGGTGGGCCAGAAACCTGCTGCTATGGATCTTGAAGTTTGTAGGATCCACATCCTTAGAAGCCACCCCAGTGGAGTAAGGAGTGCCTAGGCTCAAACATGGGCCTTTGGATTCCAGGCAAAGTCATTCTCAGAGATAACAGATATGGCAGGAGCATGGGCAGGATTAAACCAAGCATTTGTGCTTTGCAGCTCTAGAATTTCTCACCTCTTTCCTCATTAAGAACTCATACCTCCAGCAATCAGAGAGCCTTCCTTCCTTCCTTCCTTCCTTCCTTCCTTCCTTCCTTCCTTCCTTCCTTCTTTCCTTCCTTCCTTCCTTCCTTCTCTCTCTCTTTCTCTATCTTTTTTTCTTTCTCTCTCTCTTTTTTTTAAGACAGAGTCTCACTTTGTTGCCCTTAGTAGAGTGCCGTGGTGTCACAGTTCCCAGCAACCTCAAACTCTTGGGCTTAAGTAATTATCTTGCCTCAGCCTCCCAAGCAGCTAAGGCACTCACCTAATTTTTTAGAGATAAGGTCTCACTCTGTTTCAGGCTGGTCTCAAACCTGTGAGCTCAGGCAGTAGACACACCTCAGCCTCCCAGAGTGCTAGAAGTACAGGTGAGCCACTGTGCCCAGCCTCAGCTTTTCTTTTTCAATCCTAGAAATAGAGGGGTTCTTGTTTCCCACTCATTTCCTGGACAAGTAGGATAGCTGTGCCCTTTTTCATGGCCACCTCATCTTAATAGTATGTATGTATACACACACACTCTCTCTCTTTATATACACACACACACACACACATACACATACATACACACACAGTAGAACGTCCATAGCTGACCTACAATGATAATCTCCTTAAGTTGACCTAATTTTGTGGACCAGCCTGTACCACATGCACATACAGTACAGTAGATCTAGTTCCTTATGTTGACTACCTCTGTTGACAAGTGGTTAAAATCCCTTGGGTGGTCAACTTACGGAAGTTCTATTGTGTTTATGTCTGTATGATAGTGCTTATTACACATAACTATATCTAAAATATGTAAAAGTACATATGTGTATATGTACCCTCCTCTGTGGACTGAAGCTCTGTGTTCGATGCCTAAATATTTACTCTTCTACAGATGGCCAAAGTGGCCTCCCACTATCCCTTTCAGAAAAGAAAAAAAAATAATTAAAAATTCAAATTAAATCTTTAGCAAGTCATTTACTACAGAAATATTGTAGGGATTGAAAAGATTGTAGGGGTTCATGTAAGTGGAATATAGTTGTCTGGTGTTGGGAGACAGTAAAACATGAGATGGTGAGAAACATGAGGGGAGAGGTACACAGACAGAACCTTCCACCATGGTAAGGAGTTTGGAGTTACTCTTAACAGAAGGGAGAACCCATGAAGGACTTCAAGGAAGTGGCATGAGGTATTTGGATTTTAGAAATGCTATTCTGGCACTGGTGAGGAAAACTGATTGAAGAGGCCAAGCTTATAAACATTTAACAACAAATTAAACCATGACCTTAAGGTTTTTTCCTCAATTTTTTCCTAAAATGATAAAATACACACAACATAAAATTTATCATTTTCACCTTTTAAAAATGTACAGCTCAGTGGTGTTAAGTACATTAATAATGTACACACATCACCATCATCCATTTCTGTAGCTTTTTTTTTATCTTGTAAAACTGAAAATCTATGACCATTGAACAGTAACTCCCAATTTCTTCTTCCTCCCGGCAACTGCTGACGACCATTCTACTCTCTGTCTCTGTGATTTTTTTTTTTTAGATAAAGTCCTCTTATAATTGTGTCCTGCCCCCAAGAGGAGTACATAATGACCCCCACTTCCCCCCTCTTCCCCTCTCCCCACTTGCTCATTCCCCATTGTATTATCCCATCTACTGCCTTCATATTAGAATTGAGTACATTGGATTCCTGCTTGGCCATTCTTGTGATGCTTTACTAAGAAGAATGTGTTCCCCTTCCATCCAGGTTAATGCAAAAGATGTAAAGTTTCGGGGGGCAGAGACAAGATGGCTGACTGAAGCCAGCTTTCCACAGAGGCTCCCATCGAGAAGGAGTTAAAAGACAGAAATTTAGTAAGTTGCCTGGTGGATTTGAGCTGCACCAAGAGAGAAGGTCGAAGAAAGCACATCAACCCCGCTGAGGTGAGCTGTGACCACAAGGATACAAACAAAAGGTGCAAAATCCATGACCAAGCAGACGGGAGTCCCCTCCCCCATGAGAATGGCTCGGAGTGCCCCACAAACAAACAGGCAGAGTTCAAAGGTCACCCACTACACTCCACGGGAGAGACCCTCTAAAAACTGGACCTACCTCCCCTACTAGGGTGCCATGGTGTTCTCCTACCAGGCATAAAACTGTATAAAACTGTATATATTCTCTGCCTGCAATTCTGAGCTCCCAGCACTCCCCTCCACTGTCACTCTGATGTCTGGAGGCCTGTCCCCCAGGAGTCCAGACTCTTGGGTGATTTCTCAAGGGGTGTGCACAGTGCCTGAACTGCAGCTGGTCAGTGCCAACTCTGGGGCACAGGAGCAAGGAGAGGACGGTCAGCTGGGAGGGAACCACACCAGAGCAGCAGTTCCCTGAGGCATAGAGCAGCAGCCATCTTTTAGCAACAATACAGCTCACTCCCGGGTATTCTGAAGCCACATCCCCTGTCTCCTTGGGCAAACAGAGGAGGCCGGCAACAACCATGAACAGATCTGGGACAGAAATGCAGGCCCCATGAGTAAAGAATTTGCCTTAGGTGGTACCAAACTGGGTAGAGCAGAGGGTCTATAAACACATTTGCAGACCCGGGAAGTTCCCAGGGAGGGGCTGACCCAGAGAACTGCTTTACTGAGCCTACAATGCACCTGGCCCTCAGGGGATCATCGGCCTATAGACAAAGGAAGGCAGAAGGATAGAACTAACAGGAGAATTTAGCAGGAACAGAAACAAAATCCCGCAAAGTTGTTCTGTTCTGTTCTGTCAGTAACATCAATCAGGGTTAGGCCTGGAACTGGGTGAACACCCCTCAGCCTTCATCAAGCACCTGAGGTTGTCAGGCCTCACCTCCTCCTGCTAGGTAGAGGCAAAGCGCAGTGGCCTGGCTGAACAGAAATAGATTTCCTTGTGATTCAGGCAGGTGCAACTCCCTGGAGTATCTGTTCACTACAGGCAACTGGGTAGGCCAACTGCAGGGCTATAAGAGACTGGGTGTGACAGAGGTGCAAGGCGGGGAAGGAGACGTCAACCTTCCATGACTGATATATTAGCTGGGTGGTTCCTCCTGACTCCACACAGCACCGGAGCAAGCTATATCAGAGTAGTCACCAGACCCCTGTGATCCCAGAGACCTCTTAAACTCTCCGACCCGAGACAGGTGCTGACTGAGACAATTGATTTGGACATTTTGAACCAAGTCAATCACCTGAGGACTATTCAGGTGGGGCCCTGAGTGTGTGGTTGTAGGAAGGTTTGATTTTCCTTTTCCAATTGTTGCCTGTGGTGGGTGGGGTGACTTAATTGCTGTATTTCTCCACAGCTGAGACTTCAACTGAGAGTAACTGTTTCCCGAGGGTTGAACAGAAACCAGCTGAAAACAAGACAGAACCACTGAGGCCCACCACACCAAACAGGGCCCCAGGTTCTCAGGCCATAGCCCTGTACAGGTCCTCAACAAAGCTCTAGGGGGGAAAAAAGGGTGTAAAATAATCATGGGGTGGAATCAGTGGAAAAGCTCTGGTAACGTGAATAACCAGAATAGAGCAACCTCCCCAAGGAAAGATATGGCAGATGTAACTGAAGATCACATTCATAAACAACTGGCCGAGATGTCAGAAATTGAATTCAGAATTTGGATTGCAAACAAGATTAATAAAGTGGAGGAAAATTTGGAATTAGAAATTCGAGCAGCAATTCAAAAGTCAGAATTAGGAATTTGAGGAGAAACTCAAAAGTTGTCTCAAGAATTTCACGAATTTAAAGACAAAACCACCAAAGATTTAGACACACTGAAGCAAGAATTTGCAGCCCTCAAAGATCTGAAAAATACAGTAGAATCCCTCAGTAACAGAGTGGAGCAAGCAGAAGAAAGGATTTCTGACATAGAAGACAAAGCTTTTGAATGCTCCCAAACTCTCAGAGAGGAAGAGAAATGGAGAGCAAAAATGGATCATTCTCTCAGAGAACTCTGGGATAATTCAAAGAAGGTTAATATCTGTCTCATTGGAATCCCTGAATCTGATGAAGTGGCCTCACTAGGCACAGAGGCCCTTCTCCATGAAATTATGAAAGAGAATTTTCCAGACATGCCTAGAGATTCTGAAATTCAGATAGCAGACAGTTTCAGAAGCCCAGCATGACTCAATCCCAATAAGACATCCCCCAGGCATATCATAATTAACTTCGCTAAAGTTAATATGAAGGAGAAAATTCTCAAAGCAGCCAGACGTAAGAAGCCATTACCTACAAAGGGAAGAATATTAGAATGACTGCAGATCTCTCTGCTGAAACTTTTCAAGCCAGAAGAGGGTGGTCATCGACTTTTAATCTCCTAAAGCAAAATAACTTTCAACCCAAGATCCTGTATCCAGCTAAACTGAGTTTCATTTATGATGGAGAAATTAAATACTTTAATGACATTCATATGTTGAAGAAATTTACCATAAGCAAACCAGCTCTTCAGGATATTCTCAGACCTATCTTCCATAACGACCAACCCAATCCTCTAACAGAAAAGTAAATTCACTCAGAAACTTTTGATCAAACTCCAACTTCACGAAAGGATTAAAAAATGTCCACTGGACTTTCAAAAAACTCAATACCCAAAATTTTACCAGACTTATCAATATTCTCCATTAATGTGAACGATTTAAACTGTCCTCTGAAGAGGCATAAGTTAGCTGACTGGATACAAATACTCAGTCCAGATATTTGTTGCATACAAGAGTCACATCTTAACTTAAAAGACAAATATAGACTCAGGATAAAAGGATGGTCATACAGATTTTAGGCAAATGGAAATCAGAAAAAAGCAGGTGTTGCAAACACCAACAAAAGTAAGAAAGTATAAGAATGGTAACTTCCAGTAATGTATTTTAGAAGCTGCTTCAATTGCCCGGGGGGTTCTCCTCATGAAATACTCACCCAGACCAATTTCTTCAAGGGTTTTCCCTGCATTCTCCTCTAGTATTTTTATAGTTTCATGTCTTAAGTTTAAATCTTTAATCCAATGAGAGTCTATCTTAGTTAATGGTGAAAGGTGTGGGTCCAATTTCAGTCTTCTGCAGGTTGCCAGCCAGTTCACCCAGCACCATTTGTTAAATAGGGAATCTTTTCCCCACTGAATGTTTTTAATTGGCTTGTCAAAAATCAAATAGCGGTAAGTAGCTGGATTCATCTCTTGGTTCTCTATTCTGTTCCAGATATCTACTTCTCTGTTTTTGTGCCAATACCATGCTGTTTTGATCACTATCGATTTGTAGTAAAGTCTGAGGTCTGGTAGTGTGATTCCTCCTGTTTTGTTTTTATTTCTGAGTAATGTCTTGGCTATTCGAGGTTTTTTCTGATTCCATATAAAACGAAGTAATGTTTTTTCAAGATCTTTAAAATATGACAGTGGAGCTTTAATAGGGAGTGCGTTGAAATTATATATTGCTTTGGGTAGTATGGACATTTTGATAATGTTGATTCTTCCTAGCCATGAGCATGGTATGTTTTTCCATTTGTTAACATTTTCAGCTATTTCTTTTCTTAGAGTTTCATAGTTCTCTTTATAGAGATCTTTCACGTCTTTTGTTAGGTAAATTCCCAAATATTTCATCTTCTTTGGCACTACTGTGAATGGGATAGAGTCCTTAACTGCTTTTTCAATTTGACTGTTGTTGGTGTATATAAAGGCTACCGATTTATGAATGTTGATTTTGTAACCTGAGACGCTGCTGTATTCCTTGATCACTTCTAGGAGTTTTGTAGTAGAGTCCCTAGTGTTTTCCAGATACACAATCATATCATCTGCGAAGAGCGAGAGTTTGATCTCTTCTGACCCTATATGGATACCCTTGATCGCCTTTTCTTCCCTAATTGCGGTGGCTAAAACTTCCATTACAATGTTGAAAAGCAATGGAGACAATGGGCAGCCTTGTCTGGTTCCTGATCTGAGTGGAAATGATTCCAATTTAACTCCATTCAATATGATATTGGCTGTGGGTTTGCTGTAGATAGCCTCTATCAGTTTAAGAAAAGTCCCTTCTAGACCAATTTTCTTGAGTGTTCTGATCATGAAGGGATGCTGGATATTATCAAAAGCTTTTTCTGCATCAATTGAGAGAATCATATGGTCTTTGTTTTTTAATTTGTTTATGTGCTGAATTACATTTATAGATTTACGTATATTGAACCAGCCTTGAGACCCTGGGATAAAACCAACTTGGTCATGATGTATAATTTGTTTGATGTGTTGCTGGATTCTGTTTGTTAGGATCTTGTTGAATATTTTTGCATCTATATTCATTAGTGATATTGGTCTATAATTTTCTTTTCTTGTTGGGTCTTTTCCTGGTTTGGGGATCAGGGTGATGTTTGCTTCATAGAACGTGTTGGGTAGTCTTCCTTCTTTTTCTACATTTTGGAACAGGTTGAGTAATATAGGTACTAATTCCTCTTTAAAGGTTTGGTAGAATTCTGACGTGAAACCATCTGGTCCCGGGCTTTTCTTTTTAGGGAGGTTTTGTATAGTTGATGCTATTTCTGAACTTGATATGGGTCTGTTCAACATTTCCACTTGGTTCTGGTTAAGTCTTGGAAGGTGGCGTGCTTCCAAGTATCGGTCTATTTCCTTCAGATTTTCATATTTCTGAGAATAAAGTTTCTTGTAATATTCATTAAGGATTTTTTTGATTTCTGATGAGTCTGTGGTTATTTCGTCTTTGTTGTTTCTGATTGATGATTCTGCACAGCTAAGAACACAGTAAGCACAGCAAGCAGACAGCCCTCAGAATGGGAGAAGATATTTGCAGGGTATATCTCTGACAAAGGTTTAATAACCAGAATCCACAGAGAACTCAAACGCATCAGCAAGAAAAAAACAAGGGATCCCATCGCAGGCTGGGCAAGGGATTTGAAGAGAAACTTCTCTGAAGAAGACAGGCGCACGGCCTTCAGACATATGAAAAAATGCTCATCATATTTAATCATCAGAGAAATGCAAATCAAAACTACTTTGAGATATCATCTAACTCCAATGAGACTAGCCTATATCACAAAATCTCAAGACCAGAGATGTTGGCGTGGATGCGGAGAAAAGGGAACACTTCTGCACTGCTGGTGGGAATGCAAATTAATACATTCTTTTTGGAAAGATATATGGAGAACACTCAGAGATCTAAAAATAGATCTGCCATTCAATCCTGTAATCCCTCTGCTGGGCATATACCCAGAAGACCAAAAATCACAACATAACAAAGATATTTGTACCAGAATGTTTATTGCAGCCCAATTCATAATAGCTAAGTCATGGAAAAAGCCAAAGTGCCCATCGATCCACGAATGGATTAATAAATTGTGGTATATGTATACCATGGAATACTATGCAGCCTTAAAGAAAGATGGAGACTTTACCTCTTTCATGTTTACATGGATGGAGCTGGAACATATTCTTCTTAGTAAAGTATCCCAAGAATGGAAGAAAAACTACCCAATGTACACAGCCCTACTATGAAACTAATTTGGGACTCTCACATGAAAACTATAACCCAGCTACAACTTAACAATAGGGGGAAGTGGGAAAGGGGGGGTGGGTAGAGGGAGGGGAATCGGAGGGATCACACCTGTGGTGCATATTACAGGGGTATTTGCGAAACTTGGTAAATGTAGAATGTAAATGTTTTGGCACAGTAACTGAGATAACGCCGGAAAGGCTATGTTAACCACTGTGATAAAAATGTGTCAAATGGCTTATGAAGTGAGTGTATGATGCCCCATAATCATATCATTGTATACAGTTATGATTTAATAAAAAAAAAAAAAAAAGAATGGTCACTTCATATTTGTTAAGGGTAATACTCAATATGATGAGATTTCAATTATTAATATCTATGCACCCAACAGAATGCACCTCAATTTATAAGAGAAAATCTAACAGACATGAGCAGCTTGATTTCCTCCAGCTCCAAAATAGTTGGAGATTTCAAAACTCCTTTGGCAGTGTTGGATCAAAACTCCAATAAGAGGCTGAGCAAAGAAATTTTAGATTTAAACCTAACCATCCAACATTTGGATTCAGCAGACATCTACAGAACATTTCATCCCAACAAAACTGAATAAACATACTTCTCATCAGCCCATGGGACATACTCCAAAATGGATCACATCTTAGGTAACAAGTCTAACCTCAGTAAATTTAAAGGAATAGAAATTGTTCATTGCATCTTCTCAGATAACCATGGAATAAAATTTGAGCTCAGTAAGAACAGGAATCTGCATACTCATACAAAAACATGGAGAGTAAATAACCTTATGCTGCATGATAGCTGGGGCAGAGGCGAGATTAAGAAGAAAATTGCCAAATTTTGGAACAAAATGACAATGAAGACATGAATTATCAGAACCTCTGGGATACTGCAAAAGCAGTCCTAAGAAGGAAATTTACAGCACTGCAAGCCTTCCTCAAGAGAACAGAAAGAGAGAAAGTTAACAACTTAATGGGACATCTCGAGCAATTGGAAAAGGAAGAACATTCCAACCCCAAAACCAGAAGAAAAGAAATAAGCAAAATTAGAGCAGAATTAAATGAAATTGAAAACAAAAGAATTATACAACAGATCAATAAAACAAAAGTTGGTTTTTTGAAAAGGTCAATAAAATTGATAAACCTTTGGGCAACCTCATCAGGAAAAAAAGTAAAATCTCTAATCTCATCAATCAGAAATGACAAAGACGAAATAACAACAGACTCCTCAGAAATTCAAAAAATCCTTAATGAATATTACAAGAAACTTTATTCTCAAAAATATGAAAATCTGAAGGAAATTGACCAATACGTGGAAGCACGTCACCTTCCAAGAGTTAGCCAGAATCAAGTGGAAATGTTGAACAGGCCCATATAAAGGTTTGAAATAGTATCAACCATACAAAACCTCCCTAAAAAGAAAAGCCTGGGACCAGATGATTTTATGTCAGAATTCTACCAAACCTTTAAAGAGGAATTAATACCTATATTACTCAACCTGTTCCAAAAGGTAGAAAAAGAAGGAAGACTGCCCAAAATGTTCTATGAAGCAAACATCATCCTGATCCCCAAACCAGGCAAAGACCCAACAAGAAAAGAAAATTATAGACCAATATCACTAATGAATATAGATGCAAAAATTTTCAACAAGATTCTAACAAACAGAATCCAGCAACACATCAAACAAATTATACATCATGACCAAGTCAGTTTTATCCCAGGGTCTCAAGGCTGGTTCAATATACATAAATCTATAAGTATAATTCAGCACATAAACAAATTAAAAAACAAGGACCATATGATTCTCTCAATTGATGCAGAAAAAGCTTTTGATAATATCCAGCATCCCTTCATGATCAGAACACTTAAGAAAATTGGTATAGAAGGGACATTTCTTAAACTGATAGAGGCCATCTACAGCTAACCCACAGCCAGTTTTGTATTGAATGGAGTTAAATTAAAATCATTTCCACTCAGATCAGGAACCAGACAAGGCTGCCCATTGTCTCCATTGCTCTTTAACATTGTAATGGAAGTTTTAGCCACCACAATTAGGGAAGAAAAGGCCATCAAGGGTATTTATATAGGGTCAGAAGAGATCAAACTTTTGCTTTTGCAGATGATATGATTATATATCTGGAAAACACCAGGGATTCTACTACAAAACTCTTAGAAGTGATCAAGGAATACAGCAGTGTCTCAGGTTACAAAATCAACATTCATGAATCAGTAGCTTTTATATATACCAACAATAGCCAAGTTGAAAAAACAGTTAAGGACTCCATCCCATTCACAGTAGTGCCAAAGAAGATGAAATATTTGGGAGTTTATCTAACAAAGGATGTGAAAGATCTCTATAAAGAGAACTATGAAACTAAGAAAAGAAATAGCTGAATATGTTAACAAATGGAAAAACATACCATGCTCATGGCTGGGAAGAATCAACATTGTTAAAATGTCCATACTACCCGAAGCAATATGTAATTTTAACACAACCCCTATTAAAGTTCCACTGTCATACTTTAAAGATCTTGAAAAAACAATACTTTGTTTTATATGGAATCAGAAAAAAACTCAAATAGGCAAGACATTACTCAGAAATAAAAACAAAGCAGGAGGAATCATGCTACCAGACCTCAGATTATACTACAAATCGATAGTGATCAAAACAGCATGGTACTGGCACAAAAAAAGAGAATTAGATGTCTGGAACAGAATAGAGAACCAAGAGATGAATCCAGCTACTTACCGTTGTTTGATCTTTGACAAGCCAATTAAAAACATTCAGTGGGGAAAAGATTTCCTGTTTAACAAATGGTGCTGGGTGAACTGGCTGGCAACCTGCAGAAACCTGAAAGTGGACCCACACCTTTCACCATTAACTAAGATAGACGCTCACTGGATTAAAGATTTAAACTTAAGACATGAAACTATAAAAATACTAGAAGAGAGTGCAGGGAAAACCCTTGAAGAAATAGGTCTGGGTGAGTATTTTATGAGGATCCTTGGGCAATTAAAACATCTTCAAAAATACACTACTGGGACCTGATCAAACTAAAAGCTTTTGCACAGCAAGAACATAGTAAAGTAATCAAACAGCCCTCAGAATGGGAGAAGATATTTGCAGGTTATGTCTCCGACAAAGGTTTAATAACCAGAATCCATAGAGAACTCAAACTTATAAGCAAGAAAAGAACAAGTGGTCCCATCGCAGGCTGGACAAGGGACTTGAAGAGAAACTTCTCTGAAGAAGACAGGCATGCGGCCTACAGACATATGAAAAATGCTCATCATCTTTAATCATCAGAGAAATGCAAATCAAATCTACTTTGAGATATCATCTAACTCCAGTAAGGTTAGCCTATATCACAAAATCCCAATACCAGATATGTTGGCATGGATGTGGATAAAAGGGAACATTTCTACACTGCTGATGGGAATGCAAATTAATACATTCCATTTGGAAAGAGATGTTTGGAGAACACTTAAAGATCTAAAAGTAGATCTGCCATTCAATCCTATAATTCCTCTACTAGGTATATACCCAGAAGACCAAAAATCACATCATAACAAAGATATTTGTACCAGAATGTTTATTGCAGCCCTATTCATAATTGCTAAGTCATGGAAAAACCCAAGTGCCCATCGATCCATGAATGGATTAATAAATTGTGGCATATGTACACCATGGAATATTATGCAGCCTTAAAGAAAGATGGAGACTTTACCTCTTTCATGTTTACGTGGATGGAGCTGGAACACACTCTTCTTAGTAAAGTATCTCAAGAATGGAAGAAAAAGTATCCAATGTACTCAGCCCTACTATGAAACTAATTTTTGGCTTTCACGTGAAAGCTATAACCCAGTTACAACCTAAGAATAGGGGGACGGGGGAAAGGGAGGGGAGGGAGGGGGGAGGTGGGCAGAGGGAGGGAGATTAGTGGGATTATACCTGCAGTGCATCTTACAAGGGTATATGTGAAACTTAGTAAATGTGGAATGTAAATGTCTTAGCAGAATAACTAAGAAAATGCCATTAAGCCTACATTAACCAGTGTGATGAAAATGTGTCAAACGGTCTATGAAACCAGGATATGGTGCCCCATGATTACATTAATGTACACAGCTATGATTTAATAAAAAATAAATAAATAAATTTTAAAAAAAGATGTAAAGTTTCCATCTTTTTAGGAGCTGATTAGTATTCTATGGTATATATACACCACATCTTGTTAATCCATTCCTAGATTGGTGGGCATTTAGGCTGTTTCCACATTTTGGTGATTATAAATTAAACTGCAATAAATTGTCTAGTGCAAATGTCCTCATGATAGAAGGATGTTTTTTCTTCTTGGTAGATGCCTAGTAATGGGGGTGTAGGATCAAATGAGAGGTCAAATTTGAGTTCTTTCAGGATTTTCCATACTTCCTTCCAAAAAGGTTGTATTACGTTGCAGTCACACCAGCAGTGTAAATGTGTTGTTTTCTCTCCACATCCAAATGAGCATCTGTAGCTTTGAGACTTCATGATGTGGGCTATCCTTGCCGGAGTTAGGTGCTATCATGGGGTAGTTTTTTTTTGTTGTTGTTGTTGTTTTGTTTGAGGCAGAGTGTTTACTATGTTGCCCTTGGTAGAGTGCTATGGCATCACAGCTCACAGCAACCTCAAACTCTTGGGCTTAAGTGATTCTCTTGTCTCAGCCTCCCAAGTAACTGGACCACAGGCACCTGCCTCAATACCCAACTATTTTTTGGTGGCAGTTGTCATTGTTGTTTAGCACGCCTGGGCCAGGCTCACACCTGCCTGCCTTGGTGTATGTGGCTGGCACCCTACCCACTGAGCTATGGGTGCTGCCTATCATGGGCAGTTTTGATTTGCATTTCTCTGATAATTAGGGATGATGAGCATTTTTTCATGTTTTTGTAGGCATTCATCCGTCTTCTTTAGAAGATGAATCTTATTTATCTTGCCCAGTGATATATAGTATTGTTGGGTAATTTTTTAGTTGATTAATTTGAGTTCTCTATAGATACTATTCATCAAGCTTTTGTCCAATTCACAATACGCAAATATTTTTTCCCATTCTGAAGGTTTTCTGTTTGTTTTGGTTGTTGTTTCCTTAGCTGTACAGATTTTCAGTTTAATAAAGTCCCATTGTTCATTTTTTTTGTTTGTTTTTCAATTGACATAGAAGTCTTCTTCATAAACTCTTTCCCTGGGCCTGTATCTTCAAATGTTCCCCCCCACACTTTCTTTGAGAATTTTTGTTTCACATCTTAGATTTAAATCTTTTATTCATATTGAGTGTCAATTTTTGTAAGTGAGAGGTGTGGGTCCAGTTTCAGTCTTTTTCATGTGGTTATCCGGTTCTCCCAACACCATTTATTGAATTGTTTTCTCCAGCATATGTTCTTGTTTGGTTTATCAAAGATTAGGTGGCTGTAAAATGTTAATCTCATGGTTTTCTATTTGGTTCCAAATGTCAATGTCTCTATTTTTGTGTCAGTATCATACTGTTTGGCCTTGTAGTATAGCCGAAAGACTGGTAGGGTGATACCTCTGGCCTTGTTTTTATTACTAAGAATTGCCTTGGCTATATGGGGTTTATTCTGGTTCTATACAAAATAAAGAATTATTTTTTCCCAATCTTGAAAGTATGACGATGGTATTTTAATGGGGATTGCATTGAATCTGTGGATTGCTCTGGGAAGTATAGACATTTTGATAATGTTGTTTCTTCCTAGCCATGAGCATGGTATCTTCTTCCATTTGTTAATATTTTCTGCTATTTCTTCTTAGGGTTTTGTAATTTTCTTTGTAGGTGTCCCTCACTTCTTTTGTTATGTATATTCATAGGTATGTCATTTTATTTGAAGCTACTGTGAAAGGAATTGTGTCCTTGATTAGCTTCTCATGTTGGCCGTCATTGGCATATACAAAAACTACTCATTTGTGGACATTGTTTTTATATCCTGAGACATTGCTATTATTTTTGATCACTTCCCAGAGTCTTGTGGTTGAGTCTTAGTGGTTCTTTAAGTATAAGATCATATCATCAGAAAAGAGTGAGAGTTTGACCTCCTTTACACTCATTTGGATGCCGTTTATTTCCTTCTTCTGCCTAATTGTATTGTCTAGAACTTCCAGCTCTGTGTTGAATAGTAGTGGCAATAGAGAACACCCTTGTCTGTTTCCAGTTCTAAGTGGAAAAGCTTTCAGTTTTATTCCATTCAGTATAATATTAGCTGTGGGTCTGTAATAGAAGGCTTCAGTCAGACTCAGAAATGTGCCACCATGGCAATGTTTATAAGTTCTCTAATTAGAAAAGGATACTGAATTTTATGGAATGATTTTTCTTCATCTGTTGAGAGGATCATATGGTCTTTTTGCTTCTTTTCATAAGGTGAATTATATTTATGGACTTGTGTATTTTAAAACAGCCTTTTATCCCTGAGATGAAATCTACTTGATCATGAAGAATGATTTTTTTAATGTCTAGGACTTTATTGAAAATTTTTGCATCTATATTCATTAGTGAATTTGGTCTGATGTTCTTTATTATTATTATTAAATCACAGCTGTGTACATTAATGTGATCATGGGGCACCATACACTAGTTTCATAGACAGTTTGACACATTTCCATCACACTGGTTAACATAGCCTTCCTGGCATTTTCCTAGTTATTGTGCTAAGACTTTTACATTCCACATTTACTAAGTTTCACATATACCCTAGTAAGATGCACTGCAGTGTAATCTCACTAATCCCCCTCCCTTTGCCCACCTCCCCCCTCCCTCCCTTTCCTTTCCCCTTCCCCCCTATTCTTAGGTTGTAACTGGGTTATAGCTTTCATGTGAAAGCCATAAATTAGTTTTATAGTAGGGCTGAGTACATTGGATACCTTTTCTTCCATTCTTGAGATACTTTTCTTAGAAGAATATGTTCCAGCTCCATCCACGTAAACATGAAAGAGGTAAAGTCTCCATCTTTCTTTAAGGCTGCATAATATTCCATGGTGTACATATACCACAATTTATTAATCCATTCGTGGATCGATGGGCACTTGGCTTTTTCCATGATTTAGGAATCATGAATAGGGCTGCAATAAACATTTTGGTACAAATATCTTTGTTATAATGTGATTTTTGGTCTTCTGGGTATATACCTAGTAGAGGAATTACAGGATTCAATGGCAGATCTATTTTTAGATCTCTAAGTGTCCTCCATATATCTTTCCAAAAGGAATGTATTAATTTGCATTCCCACCAGCAGTGTAGAAGTGTTCCTTTTTCTCCACATCCACGCCAACATCTCTGGTCTTGGGGTTTTGTGATATGGGCTAATCTTACTGGAGTTAGATGATATCTCAAAGTAGATTTGATTTGCATTTCTCTGATGATTAAAGATAATGAGCATTTTTTTCATATGTCTGTAGGCCGCACACCTGTCTTCTTTAGAGAAGTTTCTCTTCAAATCCCTTGCCCAGCCTGCAATGGGATCACTTGTTCTTTTCTTGCTTATATGTTTGAGTTCTCTGTGGATTCTGGTTATTAAACCTTTGCTGGAGACATAACCTGCAAATATCTTCTCCCACTCTGAGGACTGTTTGCTTGCTTTACTGACTGTGTTCTTGGCTATGCAGAACTTTTTAGTTTGATCAGGTCCCAGTAGTGTATTTTTGAAGCTGCTTCAATTGCCCGGGGGGTTCTCCTGCATAATGTGCAGACCGATTTCCTCAAGGGTTTTCCCTACACTCTCTTCTAGTATTTTTATAGTTTCATGTCTTAAGTTTAAATATTTGATCCAGTGAGAGTCTATCTTAGTTAATGGTGAAAGGTTTGGGTCCAGTTTCAGTCTTCTACAGGTTGCCAGCCAGTTCACCCAGAACCATTTGTTAAATAGGGTATCTTTTCCCCACTGAATGTTTTTAATTGGCTTGTCAAAGATTAAATAATGGTAAGTAGCTGGATTCATCTCTTGGTTCTCTATTCTGTTCCAGACATCTACTTCTCTGTTTTTGTGCCAATACCATGCTGTTTTGATCACTATCGATTTGTAGTATAGTCTGAGGTCTGGTGGCATGATTCCTCCTGCTTTGTTTTTATTTCTGAGTAATGTCTTGGCTATTCGAGGTTTTTTCTGATTCCATATAAAACAAAGTATTGTTTTTTCAAGATCTTTAAAGTATGACAATGGAGCTTTAATAGGGATTGTGTTAAAATTATATATTGCTTTGGGTAGTATGGACATTTTAATGATGTTGATTCTTCCCAGCCATCACCCTGAACCCCAAACTGGGAAAAGACCCAACAAGAAAAGAAAATTATAGACCAATATCACTAATGAATATAGATGCAAAAATATTCAACAAGATCCTAACAAACAGAATCCAGCAACACATCAAACAAATTATACATCATGACCAAGTCAGTTTTATCCCAGGGTTTCAAGGCTGGTTCAATATACATAAATCTATAAGTATAATTCAGCACATAAACAAATTAAAAAACAAAGACCATATGATTCTCTCAATTGATGCAGAAAAAGCTTTTGATAATATCCAGCATCCCTTCATGATCAGAACACTTAAGAAAATTGGTATAGAAGGGACATTTCTTAAACTGATAGAGGCCATCTACAGCTAACCCACAGCCAGTTTTGTATTGAATGGAGTTAAATTAAAATAATTTCCACTCAGATCAGGAACCAGACAAGGCTGCCCATTGTCTCCATTGCTCTTTAACATGTAAGGGAAGTTTTAGTCATGGCAGTTAGGGAAGAAAAGGCTATCAAGGGTATCCATATAGGGTCAGAAGAGATCAAACTTTCGCTCTTCGCAGATGATATGGTTGTATATCTGGAAAACACTAGGGATTCTGCTCAAAACTCTTAGAAGTGTTCAAAGAATACAGCAGCGTCTCAGGTTACAAAATCAACATTCATAAATTGGTAGCCTTTATATATACTAACAATAGTCAAGTTGAAAAAACAGTTAAGGACTCTATCCCATTCACAGTAGTGCCAAAGAAGTTGAAATACTTGATGTTCTCTTTTTAGTTGGGTCTTTTCCTGGTTTTGGTATCAGGGTGATGTTTGGTTAGTAGTAAGTGTTGGAGAAGATTCCTTTATCCTCAGTATTTTGGAATAATTTATGGAATTTAGGTACAAGCTCTTCTTTGAAGGTTTGATAGAATTCTGGAGTGAAGCTATCTAGAGCATGGCATTTTTTTTTTTTTAATTTTTTTGTAGAGACAGAGTCTCACTTTACCACCCTCAGTAGAGTGCCATGACATCCCACGGCTCAGAGCAACCTCCAGCTCTTGGGCTTACGGGATTCTCTTGTCTCAGCCTCCGAAGCAGTTGGGACTACAGGTGCCCGCCAAAATGCCTGGCTATTTTTTTGTTGCAGTTTGGCCAGGGCCGGGTTAGAACATGCTACCCTCAGTATATGGGGCCGGCGCCCTATTCACTGAGCCAAAGGTGCCACCCCAGGGCATTTTTTTATTGGGAGATTTTTTATTGTTTCTTCAACCTCAGTCTCTTGAAATTGGTCTGTTCAAGAGTTCTATTTATTCTTGGTTAAGTCTAGGATGAGGGTGTGATTCTAGGTATTAATCCATTTTCTCCACATTGTCAAATTTCTGGGCATAGAGTTTCTTGTTGTACTCAGAAATGATCTCTTGTGTCTCCGTGGCATCTGTTGTTATTTCCCCTATATCTTTTCTGATTGAGGTTACTACAGATTTTATTTTTCTGTTTCTAGTTAGTCTGGCCAAAGGATTATTGAATTTTATTTATTTTTTTAAAAAATCCACTTTTTGTTTCATTAATTTTCTGAATCACTCTTTTGTTTTCCATTTCATTCATCTTTGATTTAATTTTGGTTATTTCTTTTCTTCTGCTGACTTTAGGATTATATTGTTCTTCTTTTTCCATTCCATAAGATGGTTCATGTGGTTGATGATGCACTATCTTTCTTTTTTTTGAATGCAGCCATCTAATGCAATAAATTTCCCTCTGAAGACTGCTTTTGCTGTATTCAACAGGTTTTGGTAGCTTGTGCCTTTATTGTTGTTATGTGTGAGGAATTGAATGAGTTCTTCTTTCATCTCTTCATGAACCCAACTACCATTAAGTGTCAGGTTGTTTAATTTCCCAGTCTTTATGTGAGATGAACGTTTTTGTCGGAGTTGAGTTCCACCTTTATTGCCTTGTGGTCTGAGAATATACAAGGTATAATTTATATTCTCTTAATTTTGCTGAGGTTTGATTTATATCCATTTATATCCTAGGATGTGGTCGATTTTGGAGTATGTACCATGAGCTGATGAGAAAAATATATATTCTTTAGCTTTGGGAAGTTCTGTTCTGAATATGTCTGTTAATCCCATTTGTTCTAAGGTCATATTTAAGTCCTTGTGTCTTTGTTTAGTTTGTGTTTAGAGAATGTGTCCATTTGTGTCAGAGGGGTGTTAAAGTCCCTGACTGTTATCATGGGATATCATATTGCTCTGACACATTAGATCTGTTTCATAAACCTGGGAGCATTTAAATGGCTGCATAAATATTTAAAATTGGAATGTCTTCTTATTGTATTGTTCTTTTGACCAGTATAAAGTACTCATCTTTGTCTTTCTTAACTTTAGTTGCTTCAAATCTGCTTGTATCTGAAAACAAAATTGCAACCCCTCCCTTCTGATTTCCATTTGCTTCAAATACTGTTCTCCATCCCTTCACCCTGAGGTCTTGATTTGTTCTTCAAGGCTGGGTGTGTCTCCTGGAGATAGCACCTGGATGGCTTGTGCTTTTTTATCCAATCAGCCAGCCTATGCCTCTTCAGTGGTGAATTCAGCCCATTGAAATTCATTGAAAGAATAGATAAGTGTGGTTGAGTTCAATTCATCTTATTTGTGAAAGTCCATCGTGTAGTTTAATTCTATGTACCATTGTGGAAGCTAAGTTCTGACATTAGCTTCTGGGTGTTTACTTTGTGGGTGGTCCATTTTAATGGTCAGTGTTGTGAATAGGTCTAAGTATTTCCTGTAGAGCTGGTCTTGTGGCAAATTTCCTCATTGCTTATATATTCACAAAATATTTGACTTCTTCATCTATTTTGCAGGTTAGTTTAGCAGGATGCAGAATTCTTGGTTGAAAATTCTTTTGTTTAAGGATATTGAAGGTGGATGACCATGCTCTTTTTGCTTGGAAGGTTTCAGTTGAAAAGTCTGCTGTCATCCTAATGGCTCTGCCTCTGTAGGTCAATTGGTGCTTACTTCTGCCTGCTCACAGAACTTTTTCTTTCCTTTTGACTTTGGACAAGTTCATTACCATGTGTCTTAGAGAGGCTCTGCTTGAATTGTGATGACCCAGGTTTTGATATCTATCTGAAAGGAGTGTGTCAGGTCTGTCTCTTTAACTACCTGAGTTAATGCAAAAACTTTATGCTCTAGCACTGAGGTTCTTTCTTCTCCATGGTCTAACCTATTATTGATGCTTTCTACTGCATCTTTACATTCCCTGATTGTTTCCTTGATTTCCTTAAGCCCTACTTTATCCTTTCTATATTTTTCATATCTCTCATCTGACTTTTGGTTCTATCTTTCCTTTTTCTCGTCCATTTCTTTTATTGTCTTTATCATCCATGTTTTACATTCCCTTTCTGTCAAGTCCATTAATTCTTTATAGGTGGAGCCTTCTGCAGTTGATACCTTATGGTCCCTTGGGGGATTTTCTCTGTTTTGGTTTTTTATGTCGCCTGAAGTTTTTGTTGGTTCCTCCTTATGTGTCCTTTCTTCTTTTTCATCTCCTGGTCCTCCTTTCTCCTTCTCATTGCCTCCTTTGTTTCAAATGGAAGTCCTTCCTCTTGATGTTGCAATATGTGCCTGGACACCAGGTGTTGCTATGGATATTTTTGGAGGGAGAGAGCACAGCCAGCAACCTCTATGGTCCTTATTCCAAACTTATTTGCCTTCGGTGATTGCCTAATTGTTTCCTCAGAATTCAGATCCTGCTGGGTTGGGATCTTAAAGCTGACAAGATTCCTTCAGGGACAGGTCTCACAGTTCTCCCTGTGTCCAATTTCTGAGGGGTGTGGAATCCCTCTGCCTTTCCCAGGAGTGGAGTTCTGATCCCAGAAGGCAGAAATAAGACCGACATGCTTTAGGCCCCTGCTAAGAACTTCTCACGACCTTTCCACAATGCCAGACCCCTAGCTGCAGAAATCTTCTCAGTATGGCTGCCTTACCAGCCATTAAAACTATGGCAAAACCACTCCAACTGACATACAAATCTTATTGCTATATACTACTTGAGTCCACCCACTCTTATAAGCTTTCTACTCAATATGCAGGTTCCCTTAAGAACTGAAAACTCTGGAAAATTTTTCTCCCATACTAAACCTCTGTTGAGGGGGCAGCCAATCCCAGCTGGTCACAATAACTTGCCCAATTCATCAGATTTCCACCAATCTGGATCCAGCTCAGACCTCATCACTGTGCTTCCATATGACTCCAGTAAGATCCTCATGCCAGGTATGGCTGAGTTCTCTCTTTTTCCTCAGTCATTCTAGGAGATCTCTGGTGAATGATCCTTCTGGTTTGCAATCTTGCTCTATCTCTTGTCTCTCTGATTTTGAAAACTCTATGTATCTCATATAAATGGGATTATACAGTATTTGTCTTTTTGTGACTGACTTTTTTTCATGTTGTAGAATAGCCTTAAGCTTCATATATGTTGTAGCATGTGACCGAATTTCCTTTTTTACGGCTTAATAATATTCCATTGTATATACACACATTTTTGCTTGTCCATGTGTCCATCAATAGACATGTGTGTTGCTTTCACTTTTTAGCTACTATAAATAGCACTGTTATGAAAATAAAAATATTCTGCTGAAGAAAATCCTTGAACTGGATGGCTCCACTTAAAAAAAAGTCACTTAAAAAGAATGAATAGAAATCCTTCCAAACTTTTCCCTAAAGTTTAAGAGTAAAGAGTACATCCTAACTCTCTGTGAAGACAGCATTACCCCGATACCAAATCCAGTGAGATACTTTCATAAAAAAAAAATAAAACCCTACAAACTGATATCTATTGTAAATATTGATAAAAAAAAAATCTATACTGAAATACTAACAAACCCCCAAACTCGGTAGCATATTAAAAGAATTAAACCCTATGATCAAGTGAGGCTTTTCCTGGAATGCAAGAATGGTTGGACATACAAAAATTGGTCAATGTAATATATACATTAACAGAATGAAGAGGGGGGAAATGGTCATTTTAATTAATACAGAAAAAGAATTTGGTGAAATTCAATACCTTTCCATGATAAAAATATCATGACTTTAATTTTTTCAGTACCAGGGTTTAACTGAGTCAACTAGTTATACTCAAACTTTGTAGGAGCATCTGACACTAAAGAATATTATGAGATACTTAAGATAACTCTTTCCTTATAAGTACATGTAGCTTGTCATCATTTTTTTTTCTTAGAATAAGACATTATTTTTTTCATTTTATTATGATCTGTTTTCTTGGAGTATTTATCCATCTATATTTTTCATTAAATATTTTTTTCTGAAATATAACAAGAAATGTAGATTATTTTATCAGCTATTGAGGGACAACATAGTCCATCTCTGAGTTTTCGAAGGCAGAAATCATAACTTATAATTTGCTTATTTCTAAAGTTTTTCTATTTCCTGATTTGTCTCTGACATTTTGCCAATATCTGCTAATATTTTTGTAATATTTGTGATCACCATAACTCCCAATAGTTCATATCTTGAAACTAAAGATGGATGAAACCAGCTGTTTTAGGGATTTGGTAGACATCTTGAACTATTTTTTAAATTGTGTTTTGGGTTCAAGGAAAACCAAAACATGTTTTCATATTTTACCAATAACTTTTTTGTCCTTAATTTTAAAATGATGTCTATTTTAAGGGAAATTTAATCCATATGTTACTAAATTTCTTACACTTACCTCACCAAAATTTGGTTCTATGAGAGCTAGTTGATGTACAAAAAGCCTTGGGAGTTATTTTGAGAAAGTTCTTTAGGAGTTTTTTTGTTTTTTCTCCTTAGAAACAGGAGGTCAATTTTGCTGGGTGAAAATTGACTCCAATGCATCTTTTGCCAACTGCAAATTGATTAATCAGCCAAAAGTTCCTAATTTCATAAAAAATTTGAATTGTCAAAATTTATATAAATTCTAGTGAGGTTAGCTTTTGAACTTTATCTCCACTATTCTTGCTAATACTGTCATACTTTTTAAAGACAGGGAAGTCATTTTCAGTTTCAACCTTAATTTGTTATTCCCAATGATATTTAAAATATGTTATATTTCCCATTGATGATAGAATCTGCTTGTTACCCACAACAAAACTTATGGAATCAACCTTCTCCAAATACACACACACACATGCAAACACACATATATTACAAAATGTAGTAATTATTCTTGAAAGAATTATTCAGATAATTCTTTTAAGGCACTGTTTTTCAAAAAACATTAAGTAAATCAATTGCATCAGAATTACCTCCCGCATTTGTTAAAAAACAGGATTTTGAGAATTCTTTCCAGGCCTGCTGAGTCAAAATCTTTTCATTAAAGGCTCAATTCAGATACACTAGACCCAGATTGACAGTGTATCACCAAATAAAATCATGTATGTAAAAACTTTCTGAAAAACCATAAAATGTTACAGAAATTCAGTTTTTAAAGATTTATTTTTTATTTTTCAGCTTTATTGAGGTAAAATTGGCAAAGAAATTGCACACGTATATATTCAAGTGTACTATGTGCAATGTTTTGATATATGTATGCTATGAAGTGATTCCCACAGTCAAGCTAATCAATATATCCATATCCACTTTTTTAGTTAATTTCAAGAATACAATACTTTATTGTTAATTATAATCACCATGGTGTATATTAGGTCTCATAATGTATTCATCTTAAAATGGCAATTTTTTACCCTTTGACCAATATCTTTATTACTCCTAAATCTCCTGACCCCTGATAATTACCCTTCTACTCTTGTTTTCTATAAGTTCAATTAAGATTCTACATATAATGAGATCATACAGCATTACTCTTTCTGTGTCAGTCTTATTTCATTTAGCATAAGGTCCTTCAGGATCATCCATGTTGTCATAAATGGGAAGATTTTCTTCTTTTGTAAAGCTGAATAATGTGAATTCTGTGGTGTGTGTGTGTGTGTGCACATTTCTTTATTCATCAACTGAGGGACATTTAGGTTGTTTCCATATGTTGGCTATTGTGAATAACACTACAATAAACTCAGGCATGGAAACATCTTTTGAGATAGTAATTTTATTCCCTTTGGATACAAATCCAGAAGTGGATTGTTGGACCATGTGATAGTTCAATCTAGAGTTTTTTGAGTAACTTCCGTACTGTGTTCCCATAATGGATGTACCAATTTATATTCACACCTACAACGCATAAGTACTCCCTTTCCCTACCCAATACTTACCTTTTGACTTTTGGATAATGGCTATCTTAACCAGTATGAGGTGCTACCTCACTGTGTTTGTGGTTTCACTGTGTTTTGCATTTCATTGATGATTAGTGCCGCAGAGCACCTTTCTCTGTGTCTGTTGGTCATCTGCACATCTTCCTTGGAAATACGTCTGTCTAGGATTTGCCCATTTTTAAACAATGTTACTTGTTTTTCTGCTATTGAGCTATATGAGTTACTTATATATTTTGAACATTAGTCTCTTATTTCACATGTGGTTTGCAAATATTTTCTCCCATGCCACTGGTTGCTTTTTCACTTTGTCAGTATGCAGGAACATTTTAGTTTGATGAGGTCTAGCTTGTTTATTTTTGCTTTTGTTGCCTATGTTTTGGTGTTGTATCAAAAAAACCATTCCCAGACAAATATCATGGAGCTTTTTCCCTATGTTTTCTTCTAGGAGTTATATGGTTTCAAGTCTTAGATCTCACACTGAATCATTTAACCCACTTTGAGCTGATTTTTGTATGTGATGCAAGATAAGGATCCAATTTTATTTTTTGTGTTTTGCATGTGAATATCCAGTTTTCCCAACACTATTTATTGAGGGGATCATTCTTTCTGCACTGTGTATTCATGGCACCTTTGTCAAAGATTAGTTGACTGTATGCAAGTGGGCTTATTTGGGGGGGGTGTCTGTTGTCTTCCATTTGTGTATGTATCTGTTTTTATTTTAGTACCATTCTATTCCAATTACTCTTTGTAACATAATTTGAAATCAGAAAGTGTGATACCTTTGCTGGGTGCAGTGGCTCATGCCTGTAATCTTTGCACTCTGGGAGGCTGAGGCAGGTGGGTTGCTTGAGCTCAGGAGTTCAAGACCAGCTTGAACAAGAGGGAGACCCCCATCTGTACTAAACAGAAAAACTAGGTGGGCATCATGGCAAGTTCCTGTAGCCCCAGCTACTCAGCAGGCTGAGGCAAGAAAATCACTTGAGCTCAAGAGTTTGAGGTTGCTGTGAGTTATGATGATGCTGTGGCACTCTATCCAGGGCGACAGAGTGAAAATCTGTCTAAACAAACAAACAAACAAACAAAAACTGTGATGCCTCAAGGTTTGTTATTTTTGCTCAAGGTTGCTTTAGCTTTTGTGGGTCTTCTGTGATTCCATGTGCATTTTAGTATTTTTTTTATATTTATTTTATATTTATTTTTTTATATTTAGTTACAGACATGTTAGTGATATTATTTCTGAAAAGTCTCTGGAAACTTTAATTTCTATAAGTATTTGTTCTGTTAACTAGTATTTATTGTCTATGCTACACAAGGAAGTGGAGATATCAAATATAACTGAGAGCCTGCTATGAGGCAGATAGTGTACAAATAAATTATCTCGTTTAAACTTCCTTAATCGCTGGAGGGTAGGTAATATCTTTTTCAATTTTATAAGGGGTAAAAGAGTGGCAAAGAGCATCAGTTACCTACTTATTATCCATTCTCTCTTCTTGATAAGCAGACTGAATATCTGACTTGTTGAGTGCACGTTTTCTAATTTCCTCATTGATTGGTATGGTCCTGTGACATAATCTCAGCCAATGTCATAACTATCAGGGAATAGGCCTTCTGGGAAAACAGTTATGAGAAGGCATTTCTCTTTAGCGCTAGCTTTTTCACTTGGCCCTTCCCTTCTTGCTGGAATTCGGGTGTGCTGCTGGAGGCAGGCCTGCCATCTTCTGATTGCTATTTAATCAACATGAGGATGGAACCATACTTTAAGGTGGCTTTTGTCACTTGAGAAGTATAAAACCCTCTATTTGTTTAAGACAAAACTCAACACAACCCTAACCCTGAAGAGGAATACTCCATTCCTGATGATCTAGTTTTGCTGTAAGGTAGAAAAGGAATTCTTTTCCATTTGTTCAAAGACCATGCTCTTTAATTTATGATCTTTTATTCTATGCCATCACTTCCCAAGTGTAAGAGTGAAAGGCTCTATACTAAATGGTACTAATGGTTGAAAACATGATGGAGACAGAAAGATGAGTTCTGCTTTCCAAGAACTTGCTGTTGGGCGGGCAAGATGAGGCATAGCCACAATGACCTGAAACATTAAATGAAAAAAGAGATGCTGAAAGAGAAGGCCTGGTAAAGAGACTGTATTGTTATCATCATCATCATCATCATTAATAATCACTGTAATGATTATAATTGGTAGTCATAGTGATGAGATTGCTGATCATAGTCACACAGTAAGTTTTCTTATTAGTAAGTTATCATTTCATTGTTTCCTTTCTAGAGCTCCAAAGAGTTCACAAAAAGAAAAATTTTTCTCTGCCCCAACCCAGCCTTTCCCTTTAGGGTACAGATCTAGCCCAATATCATCTGATGTCACAAAGTTTGCCCACTCTTAGATTTGGAACAAAAAACCCCAGGAGTGATGGAAATATGGACAAGGTGGCAATGAAAGTGCTTTAGAATAAAGAGGTGGAGAGCCCTTGCTGCCTTCTCCTTCCATACAGTAATTCCAGAGGGGAAGGAGACCAGGGCCCCAGGATCCTCTTCCAGGGTGCTTGGTTTCTACTGGACTGCCAGCCTGAGGCCTGGTTGGGTGTGATCTTCCCAGGGGTCTGTCTGCATCGTGCAGCCAGTCACTGGAAACAGCCTTCACTGAGACCTCTCCACTTCACCAACTCCAGAAATGATGTGATAAGTCCTTTCCATTTTTGTTTTGAGGGGGAAGAAGGAACAGAAAGTGTGGTGTGAAAGGTATGCTTTACCTTAAAGCAGCAGAGAAAAGAATCCTTTGGTCCCATGGACAAATTTCAGAGTGAAATTTACTCATGTTGTCCTCCCACTTATTCGTTCTTGGATACCCCCTGACCCTTTTCAATAGCCCTCATATGCCCTGGCTCCTTTCAGAAGTCTGTACCCTCCCTGTCCCTGGAGTACTGCTGTGTGTCCTTCCCCTCAACTTCCCAAGGCACCGAACTTGGGAAGGCACATTTCACATCTGTCCAATGCACCAACATTAACTCTTCCTCTTTCTTCTCTTTCCACAAGTCTCTTCCTTTGACAGTAGTTCAGTCAGTGTTCAGAAAGTGAAATGATGAGACTAATCCTCACTCAGATAAGAACAACTGATGATCCACGGAAATATTCCGAAGGGTATTTTTTGTTCACATAATATATATTTTTAATGTACAGAATTCAAAATAGTATTAGCGGAAGATATTTTTTAGCAGTGATGCCTGTTTGTAAAAGTATTGTATTTATTTAGCCAATCCTATTGGGATACATGAAATAGAGGAAAGAAAAATGCACTGTATCAGGCCCCACACAGGTGGTCAAGAAATGTGTGTTTAGTCATGTGGATATTGAAACTCTCTCCATAAATGTCTAATGACTGGCAGTATAATGATGATGAATTTTTAAACTATGAGTCAAATTAAATTTATTTCAATCTTTTATCTTATTTAAATTTTTTCTTAGGAGTCTGCTATATTTAAAAGGAGAGTTACAGAAAGTTGGAAAGGACATGTTGTCTACTTTAAAGAAAATTATGACATGATAGAGAAGGCAAACTGATGTGTAGATGATACCAAAGATTAGGGTTGGTGTAGGGGTGGTGGCAAGAATGGTCATACTATGCTGAATTTGGAATCTGCCAGACTACTAGTTCCAAACTGGAACATTCTTGCTACTGATAAAAGTTGCTCCAAATAAGAAATTGATGATCAATAAGAAATTGATGGTCAGTCTGTGATGTATAGTTTAAAGCAGGGGTCCCCAACCTTTTTGGCACCAAGGACCAGTTTCATGGAAGGTAATTTTTCCACTAATGGGGAAATAATCCCTCCCTGCCAGCATGGTGAGGGGTGAAGGGGAGAGAGATGGGATAGGGACAGAGATCAGGCAGTGAGGCTGTGCAGCCCAGGAGTTGGGGGACTACAGGATTAAAGTGTCAAACACAGTCCATGCATGTTCCTATTTTACCATTTTTTTTAGGTGATATTGTTGCTTCTCACTAAAGTTCAGAGAAAAATATAACTCTTTTCACTTATTTTCCATTCTATGACTGACAGAGAAAGATTGTGGTTAAATACAAACTCCATGTTCAGCCTCAGTGAGAAAGAAACATCTCTTTAACTAGAAAACAAAGGAAGGAACATTATATGCAATAATTTCATGCAATGGATAAGACCACAGGGAGGCTAATGTATAATGCATAAGCCAAAATTTTGGAAAAGGACAAGCTAAAGAGAGTCAAAGCTAATGTTTAATATGTCTCACTATGTGTCAAGACTGTGCTAAATGCTTTGCCTGCATTGATACATTTGTTCCTTCTTTGCAAGCCTTAGACATAAGAACTATTATTTTCACTTTAATAAGAAAATGGAGGCCACTAAGAGTTAACTTTCCCAAGAGACCATAGAGGATAGATGATTGAAGTAAGATGCTAACTCAGTATTTTCTGACACAAAAAAACATTTTCTTAACCACTTTCTTATATGTATTGTTCTTAAGTTTTCTGATAGGGACAAGGAATGTACACTTACGGAAATATGAAAATTATGAAGATGACTTTTATTTCACTTCACTTTTTAATGAAGATTTTCTGATAATTTCCTTTTTTCCCCTCTTACTCTATAATTCATGGCATGGCCTTTGCTTTTGGTCATTTAGTTGCTCTGAGTCACAAAATGTGCTTTGAAGTCCAGGCTTGGACAAAGCAAGATAAGGGCCAGGCTCCAGCCATCCTCAAAGCATTCCCATTTTGTTTACTTTACTCACAGGCCTTGGTCTTTTGATCTCTGCATTCCTGCTTCCAGGATGCTTGTGTGTTTGCTTATGCCACATCTTCCAACTCTAATCAGCTATTCAGACCCACAAGCACCTATTTGGGCTCTTCTGAGGTAAGGTCCACAGGTTCATGGAAAACCACTGGGACCCCAGGTAAAAAGTTGGCTAGCTGTGTGGGAAAGGGGGTGGGGAGTGAAAACGGTTGGATTTACTATTCAGCACCCCCATAAATAGGCATGATATTGGTGTCTCCTAGAAAATAGTCAAAACTAATCCCTTCCTGCCAGTGTGTAGCACTTTGATCTCAGCAACACACTGTGTAGTGTTATCATCCCAGTAACAGATGTGGAGAGTTCCCAAACAATATTCTTTCCCAGAGAGCACACTACAACTACCTGTTACATATTAAATTTATCTAAATTAAACAGGAAACGTAATCAGGTTAGTGTTAGGAACATGACTTCAGGAGATCAAAACTAAGCCTAGGATTCCTAACCAAGTCACCTATCTATCATTTGGGTTTCTGTGGCATCTGATTTCTTATCTACATAAAAAGTACCACATGGGAGTAGCTGGATTTTAGTAAGCTAATGTGTAATTCCTGTGTTTTGAAATGGATATTGCAAATAATTTTAGAAGTTCCACCCTGAAAATGAATCTTGTTCTCTGACATTCTTCCTTCTCCCCTTATTCCAGTGATACTGGCTATTAATTAGGTAACAACAGCCATAAGCTAAGGTTACAGAATAGTGTAACTCCCCAAATCTCAGTGGCTTAACAAAATATGTGGATTTTTCATTTATGTAAAATCCAAAACAGGTATTCCTGATTAGCTTTCTTCCAGCTGATGCAAGGACTAAGAGTCCTTCCTTCTCACTTTTCATTATCTTCAATACATGACTAGAGACACCACTGAACAGAAAAGAGCAGAACGAATCTTGTATAAGCCAGATGGGCCACACCTTGATGAGGGATCTATTGGAACTCACACCTTGATGAGGGATCTATTGGAACTCAGTCACACGTGAGGCAGCTGGGAAGTGTAACCATGCTGCCTCCTGAGAAAGAAGAAATGGATTTGGTGCTCAGCTAGTGCTCTCTGCCACATACTTCCATTGCTCGAGACCTATTTGGAATTTCCAGTGTAAAACTTTCAAAGCCCAGTTTATGATCCTATTAAAAAAATAAGGGGGCTAGGCTCCAGTAGCTCAGTGAATAGGGTGCTGGCTACATACATCCAAGCTTACCGGTTCGAGCCTGGCCCAGGCCTGCCAAACAACAATGATAATCGCAACCAAAAAATAGCCAGGTGTTGTGGTGAGCGCCTGTAGTCCCAGCTACTTGAGAAGCTGAGCAAGACAATCACTTAAGCCCAAGAGTTGGAGGTTACTGTGAGCTGTGACACCATGGCACTCTACTGAGGGTGACATTGTGAGACTCTTCTCAGAAAAATAAAAAATAAGGGATGAGATGGTGATATATGTAAACATACACATACACAATTCTTTACCACTTTTGGAGTGTGTGTGACCAAAAATTACATTCACAGCTTATAAAGTAACATGTTCATTGAGGGTGCCCTCTGCATTACTAACCATTTTCTAGAGAAACTGAAACAGTAGAATATTTTGGCTCATGTGACGATGGAGGCTGACAAGTCCCAAAATTTATGGTCACTGAGCTGGAGACTCAGGAGAGCTTGATGGTATAAAAATCTACCCATGAAGGATAGATTTTTCCATTAAATTTAAAGAAAGGAAAAAACTGATGTCCCATCTTTTTGTTAGGCAGAAGGAATTCTTTCTTATCTAGACATTTTGTTCTATTAACGTTTTAAACTGATTGGATGACCACATTACAGAAGCAATCTGCTTTACTCAGTCTACCAATTCAAATGTTAATTTCATAAAGAATCATGCTCACAGGCATATTTATTTAGAATAATACTCAACCAAATATCCAAGCACCTCATGGCTCAGTCACAATAGCCGAAATTAACCATCAGAGCCTCCAACAACGTTTTGCTATTTACAAAGTTTATTATATTTTTTACAAGATCAGTATTTGCCTACATAAAGAATCTAAAGAAGTCAATGTATTATTTTTGCTGAAATCAACTTTCAAAGATACTTTTCAAAAGTTTTTTGGATGTTGGCCTATCAAGGTCTACATTAAAGAGACAGCATTCACATATGTGTGTTCATATGTTCTGAATGACTGCTATGAATTCAGTTACATGTAGAGAGTACACTGTTTTCTAGAAAGCACTAGTAATAGCTGAGACGCTCGGTGCCCAAAGATAAGGTTACTTTTTATACAAATAGGTACTTACTCTTGCTCAGGCTGGTCTTGAACTCCTTGAGCTCAAGCAATCCACTTGCCTCGGCCTCCCAGAATGCTGGGATGTCAGGAGTGAGCCATGGTGCCCGGCCATCCACCACCATTTTAGGTTCTTCTCAGCAGAGGCAGCAGCCTTGTACTTCCTTCATACTCTCTCAGCACCTGGTATAGAGCCAAGTACACAGTAAGTAGTCAACAAATCTCTGTGTGGTAACTACAGGGTTTTCAGTAAATACTTAATGCGCTGCACACCACGTCCTGCCGCCATGCCATGCTCTGTGCAATGCACTGTACCCCACGTCCTGCCGCCATGCCATGCTCTGTGCAGTTCAGTACACTGCGTTCTGCCACCGTGCTACTGCTCAGCCCAGTCCAGTCGTGTGCTTCAGCTTAAGGCTTGTGCAGCTATTTTAGTGTTTCATGTCAGCAGTTCTACCCTTCACAGTAATTTTGGGAAGTCCTTGAAGGTTATGCCCAGTATTGTGCTCAAACAACACATTCTTCAGATAAATGAAGAATCTTGAGAAAGAAGCACCTTTAGCTATTTTATCAGTATATCCCCTTTCTAACTTTCTGGTCAGGCTAAAGACTTATAAAAAACATTTTATATGCTTCTTTATCCTAATTAGAGATTAGTCTGCACACTGAGAGATAGGGAGGGTGTTCATGTCTATAGCTCCTGATGATTTAATTACCTGTGATACAAGTTAAATCTCATCACTTGGGTATTCTAGAATTTTTTTTTTTTTGTCATCTATTCCTTTAAGGCCTTTACCTTTCATCTCCATATCAGAAACTCTGCCCCTTCCCATTCCTAATTTATTGAGCCTGAGTCCACATAAGAACAGACCGTGGTCCCCTCAGTGACATGGCATAAATCAGCCTTGTATGTTGAGGGATGTGCCCAACTAGTGAGTAATGTCTGGGAAATCTTTGGCTAACTTCCTCCTGTTCAAGGACAATTTTGCATTCTCACAAGTTCTCAGAATGTTTCTCCTTTAGGAATAACATCTGACACTGGAATGCCTGAAACCTGCAGTGCCGGGTCAAGCCAACCTTCTCCCAGAGAGGAAAAGTAAAAGCCAATTTTGTTCTTCATTCTTCTGACAGTTCCATGGTGTTGTGACCTTGTGTAGACTAGCTTTCATTCCCCTAGAGGTCTGTGCAGACCATTTGGTACCTCCATGCAGTTCCTGGCGCGTACACTGAAGTGCAGTGTGGGGGCTAGTATCTTCCCTACTCTTCCCTGATCCTCAGGGGTCAGTCTTTGGATTTCTGCCTCACTTACTTTCACTACACAATTTAGACTTAATTATACATGACTTTATATTTTTGGACTCTTGTTTCTCAGCCTACACTGCTAATTTGCAAAAGATATGGGTTGATTTTATACCTCTTCTGAATCCCACCCAAAGCACCTAGCGTCCTGTTCTGAATAACCTAACAGTTACTAAGTAGGTGTCATGACGATGAAATCATACTAATGGCTTTTGATGACATACCAGATCTCGCACATTCAAATGAATGCTTTTCTTGGCAAGGCTGCCACCTGGGAGGCTAGTCACATATGCCAATGATGTTATCAATGCTCAAAATAATTTTTCAGTGACTCGCTCTGTTTGAATTCAACTCAGAATCTGTGACACATTTAATGTTTGGTATTTAGCTTCCACTATAACACATGACACTGTTTTCCAGTGAGTACCATGAGGATTATTAAGATACAATTTGCTGCTCACAGATAGTTTTCAGTCTTATGCAGAGGGTCAGATAAGATGTGACAGTGATGATATGAGGTAAAATGTGTCAGGTGCCATAAGGGATATACAAAGGATTATGAGAAAATAAAAGAGATAATTTACAACTGATCCTGCAGTGTACTGGGCAGCCTCAATCTTTATCTTTGCAAATCATTGTAAACATTTATTCTATAATTGGTTTGGTCTTAGAAAACAAGTAAAAGCTGCTTGGAACTGAGGCAAGGGAATAAGTTATGTGAATATTATGTACACTGGGTAAAACAATTTTTTAAAAATTGAAATGGAGCAATGAGGAAGATCCCTAGGTAAGAAACTGGTTCTGAAGGCAACTATTTTTTGAACATAAGAAACTAACAGCCAACTGAGCCAATCAAGTATCATAAGATGTGTATGGGGGGCAGTGCCTATGGCTCAAAGGGGTAGGATGCTGGCCCCATTTGCCGGAGGTCACAGGTTCAACCCCAGCCCCGGCCAAAAACTGCAAAAAAAAAAAAAAAAAAGATGTGTATGATGTCATTCACATCTGTGTGACATCTAATTTTTGATCATTCATCTCTATGGTCTGTCTGTACCTCTGTTTCCTCATTTGTAATAGTAAAGAACACAAGCCAGATCAAAGGTTTTCAATGGAGCCATGAAAATATCTAGGAGTTATGGGCTCTTCTGTGAGATTTCACTTGAATAAATACACAGCAATAAAATGGTATTTGAGAATTGCTGGCCTGCAGCTGTTGAGTTCCTTTGCAGCTCACATATTCTGTTCTCTGCCCACAATAGACGGGGAGCAGCCACCAGAGCCACTGTTACCAAGAAGCAGCCAATTGCCAGCTACAGATCATCTGTCCTGAGGCCAAAAAGCCTCAGGGATTCTGGGATGCCAGGCACCACCCTGCTTACCTGTCACTAGCTTTCCTGTGACCTGGTTTTATTTTTCTCAGGGTACTCATGACTTTTAAATTATTTATTTGTCTACATATATATTGTGGGGGTTTTCCCCACTAGAATATAAAATGATGCATGAAAGTAAATAACTTATCTATCTTATTTACAGCCATATCTTGAGTGACTAGTGAGTTCCATTGTCTGAAACATAGTGGACACCCGATATTTTGAGAACAATGAATCAATGGATTAATTGATTAATTAATTCCATTTTATGGATGAAGATTTGGGGAAAGATCTAGAGAAGATGATAAAATATAAAAATCAATTCAATAAAGATATTGTTGAGTTATGCATTCTCTGCTCTCAGCATTGTGTGGCATACTGGGAATACAGAATAAATGGACCCACTTTTGATGAACTCAGTTTATTTGGGGAAATGAAGCAGGAATGAATGAAGCCCTGTATACAAAAGAAAAATGATAAAACAAGACAAAACATCGAGAAAGATCTCAGAATCAAATGGTGAATTGTGAAGCAGTAAACCATACAATGCACTGGTATTCAGAGGAAGAGGAGGAATTCCTGTGACTAGGAGTCCTAGAAGATCTTCAAAGAGGAGAAAAATGTAAGAATCCAAGGAAGTGAAAAAGTGGGCTTCCCAGGCAGCAAATATTTGTTGTGGGAAAGGACAAGGGACAATCTGATTGAGAAAGAAGAAACTAGTTGTTATTGAGAATATACTGTGTGCCAGCACCAGGCAGGGTTATGTTCAGATATCTTTCTCACATATATGTCTCACACTCCTGCAAGGCCAATGATACTGTGTCTATTCTTTAGATGAATGTACTGAGACTCAGAGGTAGGGAAACTTGCCTAGATTCACAAAACATGGTGATGGAGGCAGGATCTGCATCCAGATCAGTTTGATTCTGAGGACCATCGTCTTCCTACAATCTACCAACATCAGGAATCTCTGAGCCATGGGGGGAAGAAGTGTGTGTAAAGGAATAGTAAGAAATAAGGCTGAAATTAATTTGTTGTAGAATATACTAAGGGCCTTGAGTGGTATTCTGTACTATCAGACAAGTGAAGATATTGAAAATTCTTACCCAGAGGAGCAACTCTTTGAAAGTGTTCATTTAGGAAATATAATCTGAATGGATTGAAAGAGAGAGATGGAAAGAAGGAGATCAATTGACAGTTATTGTAACATCTGAGCTAACTGCAAATGAAGCAGAAAGGAATAAGAGTAATGGGAGGACCAGCATTTAAGCATAGGAGAGTTATCAGATTATCATAAAGTCAGGAGGAATTTGCAGCCTTAATACTGTTGGCCATTGTCTCTTGCTATACCCACCTCCTTTTTGTGGTTATAGTGGTATTTCATCCTCCCTGCATCCATCTCTCTCTTTCTCTCTCTCCTCTCTCTCCCTCCTTTCTTTGCTTTTGCTTATCTGTATCTTGTAGATTTTTATTTTTAAATTCCAAATGAACATGGATTATTGTGAAATCCAAAAGAATTTTTAAAAGGGAGAATTAGTTATTGGCCCTCTTGATGAAAATTAAACAGGTATTTAAAATATGCCAAGAATCACAAATGAGAAAAACACTTAAATTGTACATTTAAAAACAGCTCTATTAAATGCCCACCAACCCAGGAATGGATTAACAAGCTGTGGTATATGTATACCATGGAATACTATTCAGCCATTAAAAAAAATGGAGACTTTACATCCTTCGTATTAACCTGGATGGAAGTGGAAGACATTATTCTTAGTAAAGCATCACAAGAATGGAGAAGCATGAATCCTATGTACTCAATTTTGATATGAGGACAATTAATGACAATTAAGGTTATGGGGGGGGAGAAGAAAGAGGGCCGGAGGGAGGGGGTGGGGCCTTGGTGTGTCACACTTTATGGGGGCAAGACATGATTGCAAGAGGGACTTTACCTAACAATTGCAATCAGTATAACCTGGCTTATTGTACCCTCAATGAATCCCCAACAATAAAAAAAAAAAAACTCTATTACTTTAAAAGAGAAGACTACATAAGACATTTTTGGAAAATTATAAAACCTTAAGGGATCATTAAGAATAGGGCTATGTAAGCTCTTCTGGGGAGTAACTGAAGTTATGATAGACATTCATTTACAAATTAAAAATAAATGGATTTCTGATTGCCTCTTCACATCTCTGAAACATTACAAGATTAAGAAGCATAATGCATGTGAAATCACTTTACTTTTTTTTTTTGAAGATTTAGGAAGTATATTTAAAGGAAAGGAGCCTATTCTAAATGGGGTAAGAATAAGCTAGTATTTTCCCCACACTCTATCATCAAAACTTCCATATATTTTAATACAATTTTCATTCAATATAGTTACTTCTGGACATCTGGGAATTTAGAAAGCCCAGTTATGTTCTTTCATCTGCTTATATGTCAGATACTATCCTTGTCATTCTGTACTGTAATTTTGTAATTCTGTACCTGTTTTTCCAGACTATCATGAATACTTGGGGAAGATGATGTTTATCTATTTTTGTATCCTTGCTGCTTGAATAAATAAGTTGTTTAATAAATAATATTAATGAATACATTTGTATAATGTAATTCATGCTGTGAAATTGTATTGCTCAAGAATTAATAACATGTAATTATTCTTGGAAAGACAAACTATTTTGACTTCTTGTATACCAACCAGTAAAATATGAACATTCTTGAAAAGAGAAAACAAACATTGAAATTTCTAAAAGATAATTTCACCACTGGCTTATGCTTATCCTTCAGGAAATTAGAAAACTTTAGGATAAAAAAATCTCATAGATTCAAAAAACCCATTCATTTATTTTTCTTTTATAAATCCCTTTTCCACTTGCTGATGGATAAGTAAAATTTAATATTTTTTAATGGGAAAGATACATTTTAGGTTAAAAATACATTATGTTCACATACTCCATCATGTAAATACCCTAAAAGATAAGATTAAGTTAAACACATTTTTTTCTAATAATTGCATTTGTATACAAATAGTGGAGGATGAAAAAATATTTACAATCAAGAAAAATCAGCCTCAAGAAAAAAGTAATCAGCTTCAAGTAAGTGAAACTTTCAGGAAAAAATGGCAAGCGGTGATAACTTTTTCCCATTGGGCCGTTTCTGAACTATTGATATATTTTGCACATGTGGTTGCCGGCTTCATGTTTTACCATCTAAGCTTACACCAGCTCATGAAAAGGCAACACTCCACAGTGGGAAGAGAACCAAATTTACAGTCAGACATTCCTGGACATAAATTGCTGTGGCTTCACTATTTGAAGTTGTGAGCCTTTGGACAAATCACTTCACCTTTCTGATTTGAACTTTCCCCATCTGTCCGACAGGGATGACAAAGCACGATCCTTTTGCTTGTTTGGTCCTCAGTAAATACTTGTACAAATACTCTCACTTCTGCATGTCTACATCACTTCCCAAAATACACAGATACATCCTTGAATCTATTATGTTGTATGATTTTTTTTTTAAACCTTCACCTGTGGTTTCCAAAACCAAATGTATGTGATAAATGCACAGTACATACGGCTATGATGTAATAACCTATAACAGTATTTGTTCACCCTGGTAGGTTGAATACCACATTGGCTGCCTCCAACTGGTTATCTGTTCAAACACTTTATCCTTTTATAAGGGTGAATCCAGAGTGCACTGAGTAATGCATAATAAAACTAGTTTGGGGTGGAAGGAACCAAGTTTAAAAGAAAAAATAAAAAGAGGGGACAGATAAGCACAGTAAAATAATCTCCAATGACTTCATTGTAAAGTAATGACTTTCACCAAATAACTGCATTGTAGTTTTATCTTTCCAACCAAGATTGTGTTAATGCTCTAAAATTAAGTCTCTTGTGAAAGTTATCTGGAATTTCTCAACGAGTTTTTAAAGGGGTTTTATTTTTTCATTGGAGGTCATGCCTCAAGAATTTGTAGGAATTCCGCCTGGAAAGTAATAATCAGTGGAAACTGGCAGTCAAAGCTAATTTATATTACTCTTCCAGATAAAAATTCCTTCCGTCTTAGACCTGCATTTCAAAAAAGATTATTATCACTCTGGAGAGAATACATCAGTGTAGAAAAAAAAAAAAAAAAAGAAAGAAAGAAAGAATGACCTCAAGGATGTTGTTACTGCCTCTGTGCAACTCCAGGTCTGCTTCTTTTTAAATTTCCTTTTTAAAATTCCCCCTTTTAAAATGTTTTGAAGATATTCAAAGAATGAGGATGTGAGAGGCATGCTTGAGGAGAACTCTCAGAATGATGTTCCCTAGTTTCCCAGCTGTCGGAGTTCATGACTCGTCTTGGGTGGTGGAGAAAAGGACAGAAGGAAGAAATATTGGAGAGAGCGTTTCAGTAACTGGCCTTAGGGGAGGAAGATGTTTTCCATACAGCAATATATTCTCATTCCCTTAGTGACTAGAGGGATAGGTTGTTCTCAAATGAGACCTTTAGCCCCTCCTTTAATGGCTGTATTTTCATTTGGACAACACATTCATGAGGTTACTTCCTTAATTCAAAAGCCTGGTTATTTTTAAGGAAAGATCTAAATTTAAACCTTGGGTTCTCCAATTACTGCTCCTACCACCCCATTTATAAATTGCCTAACCTCTCTGGGTCTCAGTCTCCAAATGTATGAGTTTTATTGAGTTGTTGGGAGGACTTGGGTAGCTGTTACATGCAAATCATGTAGCTCAGTGTGTTCAGTTACAACCAAATAAAAGCTTATTGGGAAAAAATGAGTAAATAAATATTAGTGCCATCTACCCTCTCTGTCCCATCCAGAAAATTTGAGAAATGCTAACTGCAATGTGAATATCTTGGAGTCTGTGCAAGGACCCAATCGATGAAGTGCAAAATCACTAGTACTGTCTGTGGTGATCCTACAAATTCAAGCCTCTAAATATGTTTGGATCAATACCACCAAAAATCCACAAAAGAGATATGCCAAATTGTTATTTGCATGACTACATCAGGGATTATGAAGCCCTACCCATTTCTCAAGTCTCAGAGCCTATACCTTAATGGCTAAGAAAAACTTTTCAGACCACTTTTTATTCACAGGATTTCAATCTGAGACATGGCCAAAACTAGACACAGTTTCAAAACTAACAAGTCATCCCAGATATGTGTAATGGGTCAGTCTCACCAAACGTCAACACTGAACAGAGGAAGCATTCTATTTATTATACTAAGAATTCAATCACGTTTATTGACATATTTCAGCAGTTGAACCAAAATCTGCAAGCATCACAAATATAATTTGTACAATTCTAAAAAGCATCTATTTGGGACAAAGCCATTGTTAATCCTACATGTTTTTTCAGTGGGTAGGTAATCCTTTAACAGTAGAAACAGAAGACAGATTGGCTTCCAATTGTGAGCTCATTCCTAAAGTCACAACTGAAAGAGAAAGATAGTCCAAAATAAACATCAGTTTGGACTCTAAAGCTTTTCTTTCTGAGGGTGCCCAGGTTTATATGAAAGAATTTCACCTCAAACAAGGAGAATTCTAACTCACTTTTCCCAGTTATTAGTGGGCACATCTAGTGTCTGTCTGACCACAATGATCTATTCCCCAACCTAAAATCCATCTTCCAAAGACCCTGGCTTAAAAACCACATGGAACCAGAGTTCTTCTGACTAGTTGCACTTTAGTTACTCTTGTGGGGTAAAAAAAAAAAAAAATAGGGTTATAAACTATCTGTAGGAACTGTCACTAACATGGTTGGCCAGAAAAGCTTAGTAAGAGAGCCAAAAGGTTTAATTTGTTGTAACCTATGATTTCTTAGTAAATATTAACTAATGTTAGAAGTATGCATGGATTTACTTCTCCAGGCTGTTTGAACCTTCTAAATCATAAATTTTTTAAAACAAAAAAATTTAAGCAAGACCTTTAAAAAGTGAGTCATAAAAGAAATGTGTTTTTTTAGCTTCTCTCACCTCCCTCCAAGCTACCCATTTTCAGAGTGATGTTTTTCTTTCATGACCTTGTCCCCTCCACTTAGGTAACTGGTTGATGGATAATTCCCTCTGCAGGTGTCTCAAAAACTGAATACTCCTTTGGTTAAATGCCCAAGCAAACTAACCTCTGTGTACAGAGGTACTCACCTTCCTTACCCTTTGTCTTAGTCATGACTCCTAACTAGATGTCTGGATACAATAAGATTGAAGATTTATCCATTTACTCAGGTGCAGAACTCTCGGGGCCCTGCTAGAGTAATCACTGGGACATAAACCAGAAACCTGCATGTCCCTTACCTACCAAAAGTATCTTCCTGGCCCAGAATAAAGAAGCTTGATTGAACTGGAAATAGCTGTTTACATGAGCTGCTATTTCTTATGATTTTTTTATTCACATGTTTATAGAACGATGGATGGTACCCCCTTTGCATTGTGTGTACATAGAACTACTTTAGAATTTAGAAGCATCTCACTGTGTATTTATCAATGTACTAGTTATCAGATATTTATTTAACATCAACTATGTGACTACTAGAAAAATAAAGGGAAAGGCATACTCAGAAAGAGAAAAAGCAATTTTAAAGAAATAATGAAGCTACATAATATATAGTAGGAAATGAGTAGGTAATTGTGGCTGTAACTTAGCCACCCCAGGGAATTCACTCACCAGGGAAGAGTGGTATCAACTAGAAGCCAGAAGGCTGGGAATGTAGGGGAAGGTACTCGAAAGGCCCATTGCAAAGACCTTCCAAATACACATAATTAGATTTGTGATGTGGGAACAATAATAGTGTTAGCTGTAGTCTGGAGGATAACTAGAGTGGAGGACACATGAATGACAAAGAAGCTAGGGGAAAATCTCTGGCGATCTAAAATCTCTCAAAGCAGTTAAGAGAAGCTGAAGAGAAAGGGACGTATTAGGGAACTTAAGGGAGATGAAGTCAACATGACCTCATGACATACCTCTTTTGGAACAAACATTTTCTGGTAACAGATGTGTTTTAAAATAAAAAAGTCTCAAAACTGGGAACTGGGAATCTCTCTAACATATTAAATTTGAACAGGGACCAGGTAATTTGTCTTATATCTCTCACCATCAGCACGTGACTTCAGAGATGAACCCAATCCAATCAAGCAAATTCACAATGATGAAATTTCCTTGTGTTGAATAAGGTGGGCAGCTGAAAGACAAAACAGGTACCGCCTTTTCCCTTAGAGACTCCCTGGACTAGCTCTATAGTTCTCAATGGTTGTGTTATTAACAATTGTAAAGTGAGGCCATAATTAAATTGTTTAAATGACAATATAAGGCAGCACATGCGGGTTCCTAGCAGTAGTGATGATAAATGTTATAATGATAGTTAACATTCTTTGAGATATTTCTTTGAGTCACTTTTTTACATTGTTGATCTCATCTAATTCCTAGAAAAAACATAGGAAAGGCACTTTGTATTTTATTCTTATAAAGTAAGCTACAGGAGCATAAGCAAGTTAAGAAACTTACCTGTAATCACATAGCTATAAGTGGGAAGGCCAGTGTAAACTCACAAGGTTTGTGGTGGATACCAGAACTGCTTTCAGTACCAAAGAAGGCATTCCTTTTCTCCAAAACAAAGAAGGAACGTTGACTGGTTATAACTCCCAGTGTCTACAGGAATTGTCTTTGGCTAAAGGAAATTGTCTTACCTAAGGTTTAAATCAGTGGGGTTTTTTTGAGACACAGTCTTACTCTGTCACCCTGGGTAGCATGCTATAATGTCATCATAGCTTACAGCAACCTCAAAATCTTGGGCTCAAGCCATTCTTCTCCCTCAGCCTCCCAAGTAACCGAGACTCCAGGCTCCTGCCATCACACCTGGCTAGTTTTTCTGTTTTTAGTAGTGACATGGTCTCACTCTTGCTCAGGCTTGTCTTGAACTCTTGAGCTCAGGCAATCTACCTATCTTAGCCTCCCACAGTGTTAAGATTAGAGGTGTGTACCACCATAACTGGCCTAGATCAGTGGTTTTCAACCTTATTTAGCTCATGGCACACTTGAACTGGTAGTTAAACATCTGTGGCACACTTAAACTATCCAAAAAAAAAAGAGTAAGAAAAGAATATACTTACTGTAATTTGAACTTCTTTTTGCAAACAATTCAATTAATAACTTTAAAAATTTTTGTGGCACACCTAACATCCTCTCACGGTATACCAGTTGAAAAATCACTGGTTTAGGTTGAGGTTTGGGGTCAAGTAAAATTGCCTTAATTGAAAAACTGTGGAAAGATGATCTCAGCTTTAGAACTCCAAGAAGGAGTTCCTCTACGGCAACCTCAGTGCAGTTCAATCTCTCTCTCTGCACAATATTGTTTACCTTTCTCCATTAAGGGTATGAATTCCAAGTGTACTTTCCAATAATCTTCTTCCCTGCAAATTTCCATCCAGAGTCTATTTCCCAGGAACCCAAATGTAGGAAGGCTTGACTTCAATGCTGGTGTGCTTGGCAATTAAGCCACATAGTAAAAGAGTCATCACAAATAATTTGAACCACACATGAAGGAAGGACTGGTTTTGAAAGACAAAGAATAAGTGATTAAGCCACAGGGAATAATGGAGAAAAACGTGTGTTTGGGGAGCAATGATTAGATGAGTCAGTCTGGTAGGAGTAAGTAATGGGGTATTCAGGCTGCTCTTGGATATCAGAGTAAGAAGCATCTGTCTTGCTCTCTTTTCCATGAAGAACAGATTATGACACAAACAATATTTTAAGAAAATAAATCAGGAATCTGTGGACAGGATGGAATGGAGAGGGGTACAAATGTGAGTGATATTTTGTGTCAAAAAAACACCATTATTATTTTTGACTAATTGAATAAGGGAAGCCAGAAATAAGTAGGTATCATAGAGACTTGAAAGATTTGAGAAGAGAGATGGTACAGGTTTGTTCTCCCGAGAACAAATTCATAGTAGAGTTAATATGAATGTAGATGGCTGAGTTTGGGGACATCTCCCGTCTATCCACTGCTTCATCAGAGTTTTTCTCTTCCCTGAAATGTAACTCTATAAATCTTCTCCAGCAAATTTTCTATTTCAATGGTGGTTTGAAGAAGACAATGAGAAAACAATGGAGCTACTTTAAGGATAACCTGCAGTTTGGGTATTTTTCCAGGACTCAGTGCCACTGACCACACCTGTCTCTGCGCTGGCCATGCAGCACACAAAGGCGGATGAGCTTGAGGGCAAAGCAGAGAAGGCCCTTGTGTCAGGCAAGACATGTTTTTATTCTCTTTCCAAGGATGCTTTTCTCTTCATTAAATCTGAGGTTCTTATTGATTAATTAATAATTAAAGTTAACTATTTTATATTTAAAATTCAAGCTGCTTCGATACAAATTCAAGCTGCTTCGATACATATTAATTAAGCTATTTCTATATATGCACATGTCTAGTGGCTCAGTTATAATCGGTTACTAATCACTTGATGAAATCAAGTAGGAAAGACATTCTACAAGAACACTGTTTTATGTTTTGTAATAAGCCTTCCAAAGACAAATGCTTTCTGGCTTTCAGCCACAGGAAACAAGATGTTTAATTTCAGTGTGAATTTCTTGATTCCATATTTAAATAAATAACAAAATGTGACAGATGAGGAAAACAATGGCTCCAATGGTATGATTACACTCAGTTGCCAAACTGGGGGAGGGGAGAGAGTTGGAGAAAGAGAGGCTGTATTTTCAAATGTGAGCCAGGAATATGAAAACTAAAATGATAAATTTGAGCAGTAAGATTCTTTCATTTAATATCTTTTATATGATATCATAATTAACCCATCGTTTGGGGAAAATACCCTACATTCCTTCCCATTTTTTGCTGTCTCTCCCACCTTCTTTATGTTTGTTTTTTCAGCTTTTATATAGTTTGATGGGACCAGAAATGTCAAAAATCTGTAAAGAACAGCTCTCTTCATCTTTGTGGCTCATCTGCTCACAAAGTGCTCAGAATCTCTTAGAGGGGTCCTGCAAGCTACTTCACCCCAGATGTAAATGAGGAGACTGATTTGCAGTCTAGGAAAGAAAGGGTCAGAAGCAATACTTGAAGCTTTCTTATCACTGAGTCTACTACAGTAGAACCTCTGTAAGCTGACCACCCAAGGGACTGTAACAAACTGGTCAACATATGGAGGTGGTCACTATAAGGAAGTAGGCCTACTGTACTGATATGTACATGTGGTGTATCTCCAGTCTATGAAAATTAGGTCAACTTAAGGAGGTGGTCAATGTAGGGAGGGGGCTCAACTATGGAAATTCTACTGTATATACAAATTATTTGGAAGCAAAAGCTCAAAGTGGCAGAGTTCTCAAAAGCTCCCAAAGCAGTGAGCCCACTAGGATATTAACAAGACATTCACCATCCTGCTTTTTGGGTGAAATCAGAGAGTTGCTGTCATTAGGAAGTAGATTGGATGTCTCCTACTCCAGGAAGCCTCTTCTGAAGCCCCATCTGCCACGCTAGGTGCACAGGAATCCTGGCCTCACTCACTCAGTACACTAACTATAATATATATATATATGTGTGTGTGTGTGTGTACATATATATTTATTTATTCATATATTTATATATATTTTAAATAAAAGTTTTGCTTTTATTTAAAATAAAATGCATTTATGCAGTCTTTAAACCACAAAGTATATTGGACAATACTGGTAACCCCCCACCTCTCTGGCACTCTTTTGGGCTATGTGAGCTGGGCACTTTCTGATGAGCACCAACGCGAACTGTTAACAGCACAGCAGACTAGAGCAAGGCCAGGCAAGGCAACACAGTTAAGGACCTGTGGCAAATCATGATCATAATTAAGTCATTCTTAATTTAGCAAATATTAAAATTTGACACAAATTATATCTTTTAAAGGCATTTAATTAATGCAAAGCCATTTGCTAGCCATGAGTAGTTTTAAAAAACTGTACAATTTGATAAAATTTGTGCTTGTACATTACTTACACAAATGAATACTTCATAGACCTTTACTTCATATTGCAATGCAAAAGTTGCATATTTTAGGCAGACAGTGAGTATACTGATGAATACTAAAAGTGTTGTAATACAACATGGTGTAAAAATAAAAACACAAGACAATATACACACATGTTTATTCAAGGACAAAAACATCGTTTGAGCTTGATGGAAAATGCTGTTAGTCCATTATGCTCTGTTTGTTTTTGTCCTTGTATAAGATATATATTTTTATAATAATCCTCTTACGTGATAGAAGCAAAGGATGTCCACTATTCCACTTAGTACACACAGTGTCTGGCATGGTAAACACGTGAACAGTGTTCAATGAATAGCCTAAGGGTGGAATCCATTTTTAAATCTTTTAAACCAGATATGCAGCTAGAAAGAGTTAAGGAGGTATAAAAGATACCTGTGCTGGGAGAACAAAGAGGGCAGGAGGTTTCAGTCCCAATTTTAGATTTGAGACTTTAAGAGTGTCCTGCAGGCTGGCAGGGCACCCGCAGGAGAAGGTGGTATCAGTGCCAAAATGGTTTCTTAGACAGGCAGAGAGTTTAGCTCTCCCTAAACCCCTTGATTGGCTTTTAGTGATGCAGGAGAGATTGAGCAGTTCCTACCCGTTCCCAGGGAGGATGTGACATTGCTAAGAACCTGAGATTATGAAAGGAAGTAGGAAGGTTGGTGTGAACGTGCCCTGCAGTTGTAAGCTACAGGGCAATTTGGCTGGGGACCAAATGGGAGACCCTTGAGACTTCAGGGGCTTCATACACCCAGGAGGAGTATAGAGAGATCTGCAGGAGAACCACTGGAGCCCATCAGCTCAGGCCTGAGGATCAGAGAACAACAGGTGGGGTGAGCAGAGACACGGTGTCACTGCGTTGCCAGAGGAGCAAAAGGACAGGCCAAAAGCCTCCATGTCCATCTCCACCATACGGGCCCCCAGCACACATCCAGGCACCTGCCTGTAAGAGCAAGGAGAATGGGCAGAAATATATTCATAAATAGCAAAGACATACAGATTATTTCAATTATTGCATCAAAGTGTAATCAATCTTGAATAAATTAAACATCCTAACTTTTTCCCTTTTGGCTAAAGCCAAACTTTGCTACAAGTGAATGGAGGTTGTTGATCACAATACAGCATTTTGTAACAAAATGAAGAAGGTATATTTTCTCTGCCCTTGTGAATGGAGCATGAGGCCATCTGTAACCTTGCAACTGGTTGTCTTAATGTCTAATCTTGATATATAGAAAAGACTTGGCTTAACTAGGCAGCTATCTACAGAGCTGAGGGCCTGGGAGGGACTCTGATTTTTGAGTGGCAGTAAGATGAGTTAGTAACATATGATTGCAATCGTCATCACGTCCTAGTCCTATCCCACTGAGGGCCAGGAGGCATGGTGAAAACTGAATATTAGGGAGAAGGTGGGCCCATGCTTACTCCACAAAACATAATAAGCATTATTATTATTACTAGAGATGAATTATTAGGGGATTCAGTTGATAAATGTTCCCCATTGAACAAGAGATAGTAGATTATAGAGAAATTAAAAGCTGGCACTTATTTAAAACATTTGTATGCTGTTTACTTTTTGTACCTCTAAATCATTCACATGAAACAAACAAAAATAAACAAATACTTTTCCCTACATCTAATAGCACCAGAAGAGGGGAACACAGACAGAATCAGAGATCCTTTGGTTTTGTATTATGTAGTGGATTTAGAATTTACTAAATATGCAAAGATTGAGTATTTTCCTTTTCTTATTTACCGATTTTGTTCTGACACCCAATACACTATTGTATTAAGTAATATTGGTAAGTAAAGTTGTTTAACACCATATACCAAGTACTATTTTAAGCATGTTATATAAGTTTACTCAGGTGATTAACAACCCTATGAAATAGGTGCTATTCACTCCCCATATCGCAGGCAAGTAAACTGAGAGAGTGCTATTAAGCAACTTGTTTCAGGTTTTACAGCCAGTAGTAGTAGTAGATAAAGAATCCAATTCCAGGTTTGCTATCACCATAAACTGTGCTTAACTTCTATGCCAGACTTTCTGTGAATAAAGCAAATTCAACAGAATTTTGAGAGTGCCTACTATGTATAAGGTGCTATGTAGAGAATATAAAGACAGCACATGCTGTCATGGTCACAGGTAAGACGTGAGCTCTAGAAGCTCTCTGGCAAGAGAAACCAAACATGCCAATGAATGACACACACTGTGGAGCCACAGTCATGTCCCCTACTTATCTTTTTGCAGCATGAGAACCAAAACACCACACCTGAGCATGCTGATGGTGACCTGTTGTTTCCCCTCAGCTGACATTTACCAACCATTTGGCATCAGAAAGGCAGAGCCAAACCTCGAGACTCTCACTGCTTACCTGCGGCTCTCATTGAGCACAGAGGATTCTGAATCAGCGGGGTTAGTCGTGAGGTGCTATTTCTCATTCAGTTAAGGAAGAGATGATGGCTAGATGTGTTCCTCTCATTTAAAAAAAAAACCTGTGGCTCAAGGAGTAGGGTGCCGGTCCCATATGCTGGAGGTGGCAGGTTCAAACCTAGCCCCGGCCAAAAATCAAATAATAATAATAAGAGGTAGCCACATGGTTTTAATATTAGAGAGACTTGCTTGAATTTAAACCTAAGTTTGGTCACTTAATTATGTCATCTTAGGAATGTTTGTTTAACTTCTCTGAACTGCAGTTTCTTCATTTATAGAACGAGGATGACATGAGTGAGTGTAGTGTGGGCATTAACAAAACCAACGCATTTGAAAGTGCTTGACGACCAGGAGCTCGAGAAGAAGGAAAACATCTAAAACAGAATGTGGGTGACAGGGTGGAGAGTAAGTTTTTACTTGAACCCAGTAAGTCTTTACTGAAGACCATCCTTTCTGAGCACTCCTACATTTCTGACCATCCTCCAGCCTACTCACTAGTGGATCTTTATGCATGTAATATATTATTTTCTTGTCATGTTTCATGTGCTATTAATCTGTAAGATCCTTAGGCACAGGCTTGTGAGTTCTGTTTCTTTTATATTCTCTCCCATAGTATCTAATGAAAACTCTCCACACAGTGTGCATTCTGTGATAAGAATACAAATATTTGGCACTTTACAATTAGCAGTGCTGTACTTGTATTTTACAAGATTGTTTCACATGCATCCCTTCATTTGATCCCACCACACCACTCAGGGGCTTTCTTGGTTCTCAGATCACGGTGATTGGAAATGGATGAACTAAGTAATGATCAGGTTTCAGCATTAAGTTTGTACTCTGATACTTGTCAAATATTTCTTTGCCACCTCCTTCTTCTCCTTAACCTTGTGCCCTCAGAAGTGTATCTCAATTACACACCCGCAGGTCCTGTACCTCCAAAAGAGGGTTCCAACAGCCAAAGAAAACCAAGAGATAACTCGTGCCAGCAGTTCTGCACGCCATTCCTTGAAGGAAAACAGCCTACGCTTATCATCCACATTCATTAATATACTAACATTTACTGACCAATTCAAACAAAGTGATTTAAATAAGGGCATGATTGATGGCATTTTATGACAAATGTAATATTTTAGAGGCATGCGTTAAATTTTAAGCTTAATTCTACTAAAATTCCCATGAATTAAGGTAAATGTAATTTTTTAAAAACATTTCAGAGAATTTTTTTAGAGCAGTTTTAAGTTCATGACAAAATTGAGAGGCCAGTACAGAGATTTCCCATATATCCTAATCTCCATGTTAGCAAAGCCTGTCACACTATCCATACCCCTCACCAAACTGATGTATTTGTTACAACTGATGAACCTGCAATGACACATCATTATCACTTGAAGTCCATAGTTTACATTAGGGGTCATTTCTGGTGTTGTATGTCCTGTGGATTTAGACACGTATTCATCATTATAATATTGTACAGAGTATTTTCAATGCACTGAAAATCCTCTGTGCTTTATTCATCTCCATTCTTAACTCCTAGAAATCACTGATCTTCTTACTGTCTCCATAGTTTTGCCTTTTCCAGGATGTCATATAGTTGGAATCACACTGCACCTAGCCTTTTGGCTTGGCTTCTTTCTCTTGGTGACATGCATTTAACGTTCCTCCATGTCTTTCCATAGCTTGATAGTATAGTTTTTAGCACTGAACAATATTCCATTGTCTGAAGGTACCACAGTTTATTTATCCATTCACCTACTGAAGGATATCTTGATTGTTTCCATGTTTGGAGAATTAGGAATAAATTGGCTATAAATAAATATCTTTGTGCAGGTTTTTGTGTAGATCTACATTTTAAACTCCTTTGAGTAAATACCCAAAAAGTGTAATTGCTGGATTGTATAATAAGACTAGGTTCAGTTTTGTAAGAAACTTCCAGATTCTCTTCCACCCAACGTGGCTGGTCCATTTTGTACTTCCAACAGCAATGAATGAGAGTTCCTGTTGCTCCACATCCTCACCAGCATTTGGTGTTATCAGCGTTCTGAATTTTGGCTACTCTAATAGTCATATAATGATATCTTATTTTTTTTTAATTTGCATTTCCCTGAGGGCATATGCTGTGGAACATTTTTTTTTTTTTTTTTTTTTTTTTTTTTTGCAGGAACAGAGTCTCACTTTATCTCCCTAGGTAGAGTGCCGTGGCATTACACAGCTCACAGCAACTGCCAACTCCTGGCCTTAGGCGATTCTCTTGCCTCAGCCTCCCAGTAGCTGGGACTATAGGTGCCCACCACAACACTCAGCTATTGTTTTGTTGCAATTTGGCCAGGGCCGGGTTTGAACCCACCACCCTTGGTATATGGGGCCGGTGCCCTACCCACTGAGCCACAGGCACCACCTGCTGTGGAACATGTTTTCCTTTGGCCTATTTTCTGTCTGAACATCCTGTTTGGTGAGTTAAATGTAAGTTTTCAAATCCTACCTAAGAACTAATGGCCCTGACACATAAATAGCATAGAGTAGCAATAGAAATTATTCTGAAAGTGTTTCTGTGGCTTGGTTAACTCTCTGTTAGATACACTTTCAAATAGCTGGGCACGGTAGCACACTCTTGTAATGCTAGCATTCTGGAAGGCCGAGGCGGTTGGATTGCTTAAGCACAGGAGTTTAAGACCAGCCTGAGTAAGAGCAAGACCCAGTTTCTACTCAAAATAAAAAAAAGTAGCAGGCATTGTGGTGGTGCCTATAGTCACAGCCACTCAAGAGGCTGAGGCAAGAGCATCTTGGAACCCAGGAGTTTGGCATTGCTGCGAGCTACGACACTACAGCACTCTATCTAGGATGACAGAGTGAGACTCTGTCTCAAAAAAAGAAAAATTACTTATACATGGGGAAGACTAGTAGGACAGGGCAGCATGGCCTTGGTGTTCTTCCTCATGTCCCCTCCATGACAAAGAGAGGATCAGTGTGGTCTACACAAGAAACAGGTGAAGCCATTATCACCGTTACAGAGAATCTGAGGTCAGAAACCCAAACCTTATACCTCTGAGAGCAAAACGATAAATTAACCTAGCTGAGCAAATGCAGGGCAGGTGTCTTATTGTTGCTGCCCCAGGCAAGTCAGCTGAAAAGATGCAAAGTATATTTTCCTCTGGTCTTCTGTCCTTTTTCCTCACCTTCTCCTAACCTCAATTCTATTGCAGATTCATTCAGTGAAGGAGAAAGAAGTTAAATGGAAGAAGTGGAAGAAAACCACTACAGGAAAGAGTCAAAAAGAGAGGAGGTAAGCCATGAAAGTAGATGGTGAGCCACAGCTGTTACCATACAACAGGATAGGCAACGTTTTATGGAGTAAACAGCATGAGCTGTTTCCTAGAGCTAAAAGCAGGCAGAGCAGGAAAAGCAAAGCATTCTTTTCAGCTCCTCTTCTTGATGGCTGTCACATGACTTGTTCTGACAGCTTCTCTTTTCATTCAGGAAAGAAGACTTAATAAGGTACAGGGCACCATGTAGAAGGAAGGTGGCAAGTGCAGAGATCAAGCATTTTGAATAACAACACCTTTACATTTTTCTCAGTGAGCTTGACTGACCCTACTAAGTCAGGGATAGCTATTACTCTGAAATTGTGATTGTTTTCATAGCATATCAGTGAGGAGGTTACATTGTGTGCCCTGAAAGTTTTAATTGAGTTTGGTTCCAATCAGAGCTGAAATTCAGCAGTTATGCTTGCTTTCAAAATATTAAAATACTTTCTTGCCAATTGGTAGGAAGTCATCCTTTCTCTCCTTTTCTCTAGATCTCCAAATGATCTGCTAGCCCCAAGAGCCCTAGTTGGTCACTTCAAGGAAGGCCACTAGCCAGCCTACTGCAGCTTTCACACACCAATCCCCTTCCCTGTTCCCCAGTGGGAAACATGACACCCCTGGTATGCTACACTAGTGGACCAATACTGGTGGCCATCTAATGCCCATAAGCTTCTGCTACCTGGCTGTCTGTGGAACCTATAGCCTTCCAAGTGCAACTTGTTGTTTTTTTGTGTGTGTATATGTATATGTGCACCTGTGTGAATGTGCATGTATTCTAAATTTTACATGACCTATCTCAGATTTTGTCTTGTCTTCATTGTGGTAGTTTTTCCATATGTTCTTTCAATAGGGGGCTATCTGTCTTTTAATCTTGAAATTTTAAAAAGTTCTTCTTTGATACTATCTCCCCTTCATTTCCTCTACTTTTCTTTCTGGAACTCCTAATCATTAACTGCTGAACTCACAAAATTGATACTATAATTTTTTTTTCCCCTCATGTCCTTCTCATTTCTCTTTTCTTCAATTTCTTTTCTTTTCTTTCTTTCTTTCTTTTTTTTTTTTTTTTTTGAGACAAAGTCTCACTCTGTTATCCTGGGTAGAGTGCTGTGGCATCATAGCTCACAGCAACCTTGAATTCATGGCCTCCCAAGAGAGTCCAAGTAGCTGGGACTAGAGGCACTTGCCACAATGCCTGGCTGGATTTTCTATTTTTAGTAGTAATGTGGTCTTGCTCTTGCTCAGGCTAGTCTCAAACTCCTGAGCTCAGGCAATCCACCTGTCTCAGCCTCACAGAGTGCTAGGATTATATATATTATCAAGCCTGGCCACCAAGGCTGGCCACCAAGCCTGGCCTCTTTTCTTCAATTTTTGCTCTACTTTTAGGAGTTCCTTGACCTTGTCTTACAATCTTCTATGTAATGTTTGTGTTTTAGTTCTTGTATTTTTTTTTTTTCATTGTTGGGGATTCATTGAGGGTACAATAAGCCAAGTTACACTGATTGCAATTGTTAGGTAAAGTCCCTCTTGCAATCATGTCTTGCCCCCAGAAAGTGTGACACACACCAAGGCCCCACCCCCCATCCCTCCGTCCCTCTTTCTGCTTCCCCCCTATAACCTTAATTGTCATTAATTGTCCTCATATCAAAATTGACCTGTATCTTTCTGGTGCCTGCACTGAGTAATCTAGGTCCTCATTGTCTTATGTCTGTTTCATTGCTTTGTTCTCTGTGCCCTGCTTGTGCATCTTCCTCCAATGCCTGGTGATTACTTTCTGTCCACATCTACCTAAGACAGTGGTTGAAACACACTACTGTTTACATGAGCAGAGGTGCTGATTAGCAGAGCTCACTGAAGGGTCCAGGGCATGACCCACTTTTCCCATTGAGGAAATGTTTATTTACCTAAAGACTTTTTTAGAGAGCAGCATAGGTCTGACAATTGGCTCCTCCAGGGAGCATGCAGGGCTGAAGGGAGACTGTTTTTCCTAAGCCTCATCGCATCAGCCCTCTCCTGTTGGGGATAGCAGATGTGTGGCTGTATGCAATGGAGGCAGAGATTCATCTCAACCCTCTCCTGAAATCTGTTTTTTCTGAACTTAGATCCTTCAAATTCTGAATCTCTCTGGGGTTTTACAGGATAAATTGCCTCACTTCTTATCATTTCTCTGATAACAAGTGCTTAGATTTTATCTTCTCTGTTTTTATTTACTGTTTTCCAAATGCCAAGAATGCATTAAAATATTTTATCCATTGTTGTCTTTTTTTCAGTTATCTTTTTCTTTATGGGTTAATAATTACCTTTCTTTTTTCTTTTGTTTTTCTTTATACTGACACAGAGTGGGAGGGGGGAGGTATGAAACGCACATGTCTGTATGTTACTTTAGTCTCATGTCAAAAGCCATCGATGATTTCTGCACAGTGTCCTGTGAATCAAACTGCCAGGCCCATCCTAATCAGAGGAACATAATGAAATGTCTTCTCAATCACCTGGTGTAGTTCCCTAAATTAATGAATGAAGTCTCACTTCTTCACTACTTGCCTTTTTAGAATGTTAGAGTCTCTCTGCAGAGGGTCCTCAAAATAGCAGATGTTCTCTCAAAGTGGCAAGAAACCAATGAATATGAGAGATTGTGCTGGCTATTTGTGATGTGATATTTATAGAAATAGGTATGCTTTTCCTAGACTAAACACATATTGTTCAGATTGCATAATGTAGTAAAAAGCAAATTGTTAATGTAATCCTAATAACTGAAAAAATAAATAGTCATCTCCCCTTATCCTGCTTCCCTCACCTGTATATATCACCAGTAAAGTAGATAAAATTGTAGTTTAATGGGCAGAATAAAATGGAGTTTCAAATCCTGGAAAAGCAGTTCTCCACTTGTCTAAATGAGCTGTCATAAAGCATTAGGAATACTGATGTTATAATGATAGCTTCTATTTCAATTATTTTGCTAAGTTTTAAAAATACATTTTTTAAGCATAAAAAAGACTTATGTAACAGGTATTATCTGCCTGTTTGTATGTGGAAATAAGGCTTAGGAAAGTTATGAAGCTCAATAAAGATCCAGAAGAGATTTGGACTAACGTCCAGACATCTCTAAGCCCACATACCTCACGTTACAGTAGGGAATGATGAAAATGGCATTCATTTATCAACTTGTAAAAAGTTTGCTGGGGACTTCCCATGAGAATCATCTGCTAACATAGTGCTCATTCTATTCTGCCACCTCACCTCAGGGAAGGAAGCTCAGATGTTTGCTATATTTATAATCAGATTTTTCCCCTTTTTTATTGTTTGGTATTCATTGAGGGTACAAAGAATTAGGTTACACTGACTGCATTTGTTAGATAAAGTCCCCCTTATAACTGTGTCCCACCCCCAAGATGTATACATGATAACCCCTATCCCCCTCCTCCTTCCCTCTCCCCACTTGCTCATTCCCCAACTCCCCCCCCCACCCTTGTATTAGCTCAGCTACTGCCTTCATTTTAGAATTGAGTACATTGGATTCTTGCTTCTCCATTCTTGTGATGTTTTACTAAGAAGAATGTGTTCTGCCTCCATCCAGGTTAATACAAAAGATGTAAAGTCTCCATCTTTTTTAATGGCTGAATAATATTCCAAGGTATACATATACCACAGCTTGTTAATCCATTCCTGGGTTGGTGGACATTTAGGCTGTTTCAACATTTTGGTGATTATAAACTGAGCTGCGATAAAGAGCCTAGTGCAAATGTCCTTATGATAAAAGGATGTTTTTTTCTTCTCGGTAGATGCCTAGTAATGGGAATCAAATGGGAGGTCTAATTTGAGTTCTTTGAGGATTCTCCATACTTCCTTCCAAAAAAGTTATATTAATTTGCAGGCCCACCAGCAGTGTAAAAGTGTTCTGAACATCCATGCCACCATCTGCAGCTTTGAGACTTTGTGATGTGGGCCATTCTCACTTGGGTAGTTTTGATTTGCATTTCTCTGATGATTATGGAAGATGAACATTTTTTCATATGTTTGTTAGCCATTTGTCTATCTTCTTTAGAGAAGGTTCTATTCAATAGCCGGGCGTTGTGGCGGGCGCCTGTAGTCCCAGCTGCTCGGGAGGCTGAGGCAAGAGAATCGCTTAAGCCCAGGAGTTGGAGGTTGCTGTGAGCTGTGTGAGACCACGGCACTCTACCGAGGGCCATAAAGTGAGACTCTGCCTCTACAAAAAAAAAAAAAAAAAAGAGAAGGTTCTATTCATCTCTCCTGCCCAGTGATATATGAGATTGTTAGATCTTTTCTTTGTTGATTAATTTGAGTTCTCTACAGATCCTAGTTATCAAGCTTTTGTCCAATTCATAATATGCAAATATCTTTTCCCATTCTGAAGATTGTTTGCTTTGGTTGTTGTTTCCTTAGCTGTACAGAAGATTTTCAGTGTAATGAAGTCCCCTTTGTTATTTGTATTCTTGCAATTGCTAAGGAAGTCTTCATAAAATCTTTCCCCAGGCTGATATCTTCAAGTGTATTCCCCACACTTTTTTCAAGGATTTTTATTGTTTCATGGCTTAGATTTAAATCTTTTATCCATCTTGAATCAATTTTTGTAAGTGGTGAGAGGTGCTGGTCCAGGTTCAGTCTTTTACATGTAGTTTTCCAGTTCTTCCAGCACCATTTATTGAATAGGGGTTCTTTTTCAAAGTGTATGCTCTTGTTTGATTTATCAAAAATCAGGTGGCTGCAAGTAGTTTCATCTCATAGTTTTATATTTTGTTCCAAATGTCAATGTCTCTATTTTTGTACCAGTACCATGCTGTTTAGATCACTATGGCGTTGTAGTATAGCCGAAAGTCTGATGGTGATAGCCCTGGCTTTGTTTTTATTACCACGAATTGCCTTGGCTGTGTGGGGTTTTCTCTGGTTCCATAGAAAATGAAGAATTATTTTTTCCAAATTATGAAAGTATGATGATGGTATTTCAATGGGGATTGCATTGAATCTGTGGATTGCTTTGGGAAGTATAGACATTTAGACAATGTTGATTCTTCCTAGCCATGAGCATGGTATGTTCTTCCATTTGTTAATATCTTCTGCTACATCTTTTCTGAAGGTTTTGTAATTTTCTTTGTAGAGGTCCTTCACCTCTTTTGTTATGTATATTCCTTACCATGTCATTTTATTTAAAGCTACTGTGAAGGGACTTATGTCTTTGATTAGCTTCTCATCTTGGCTATTATTGCCATATACAAAGGCTACTGATTTGCAGACATTGATTTTATATCCTGAGACATTGCTAAAGTTTTTATAACTTCCCAGAGTCTTGTGGTTGAGCTTTATGGTTCTCAAAGTATAAGATCATATTGTCAGCGAAGAGCAAGAGTTTGACCTCCTCTACACACACTTTGAGGCCCTTTATGTCCTTCTCTTGCCTGGTTGTATTTGCTAGAACTTCCAGCACTATGTTGAATAGCAGTGGCAATAGAAGACAACCTTGTCTGGTTCCAATTCTAAGTGGAATAGCTTTCCGTTTTACTCCATGAAGTATAATATTACCTATGGGTTTGTTGTAGATGGCTTTGATCAGATTCAGAAATTTGATCAGATTCACTTTTGCCAATATTCTTAAGGGTTCAGAAATTTGATCAGATTCACTTTTGCCAATATTCTTAAGTGTTCTAATTAGAAAAGTATGGTGACTTTTATCAAATGCTTTTTCTGCATCTAGAGAGTATCATATGGTCTTTGTTTTTGCTTCTGTTGACAAGGTGAATTATGTTTATGGCCTTGTGTATATTTTTACATTTATACTCTAATCTTAATAGATTTGACATACATCCTTGCAATATGCACCATAGGTGAAGTCCCACCAATTACCCTCCCTAGACTCGGCTCCCTCCCTCCCCTCCCCTCATCCTGGGCTATAGTTGTGTTTTATTTTTTATGTGAAAATGTGGGTGATTATATATTGGCTTCATAATAGTACTGAGTACATTCATACTTTTTCTTCCATTCTTAAGATATTTTATTAAGAAGAATATGTTCCAGCTCCATCCATGTAAACATAAAAAAGGTAAAGTCTCCATCTTTTTTAAGGCTGCATAATATTCTATGGTGTAGGTATACCACAGTTTTTTAATCCATTTCTGGGTCAATGGGCATTTGGGCTGCTTCCATGACTTGGCAATTATGAACTGGGCTGCAATAAACATTCTGATGCAAATATCTTTGTTGCAAAATAATTTTTGGTCTTCTGGATATATGCCTAGTAGAGGAATTGCAGGATCAAACAGCAGGTCTACTTTTAGTTCCTTAAATGTTCTCCAAACTTCTTTCCAAAAGGAATGTATTAGCTTGCATTCCCACCAGCTGTGTAGAAGTGTTCCCTTTTCTCCACATCCATGCCAACATCTCTGGTCTTGGGATTTTGTGATATGGGCTAATTTTACTGGAGTTAGATGATATCTCAAAGTGGTTTTGGTTTGCATTTCTCTGTTGATTAATGATGCTGAGCATTTTTTAATGTGTCTGTAGGCCATCTGCCTGTCTTCTTCAGAGAAGTTTCTATTCAAGTCTCTTAACCACAATGAAATGAGATCACTTGTTCTTTTCTTATTAGTTAGTTTGAGTTCTCTGTGATTCTGGTTATCAAACCTTTGTCAGAAACATAACCTGCAAATTTCCTCTCCCTCTTCTGAGGGCTATCTGCTTGTGTTACTTACTGTGTTCTTGGTGTGCAGAAGATTTGTAGTTTAATCAGATCCCAGTAATATATTTTTGGTGTTGTTTCAATTGCCCAGGGGTCCTCCTCATAAAATATTCTCCCAGGCCAATTTCTTCAAGTGTTTCCCCTGCATTCTCTCTAACATCTTTATAGTCTCGTGTCTTAAGTTTAAATCTTTTATCCAGTGAGAACCAATTTTTGTTAATGGCAAAAGGTGTGGGTGTAGTTTCAGTCTTCTACAATGTTTCTTTGAGTTTAGCTGACCCAGAGTTTGATATTCATCTGAAAGGAGTATGTCAGGGTCTTTAGTAAAAGTTGGGAAATTTTCATTTATGATAGTCTCCAGTAGGGCTTCCATTCCTTTGGGACAATCTTCTTCCCCTTCTGGAATCCCTATTATTCATATGTTTGAATGTTTCATAGAGTCTCATAGTTTTCTAATCACTTGTTATGCTTTATCTCTCCTCTTTTCTGCCTTTTTATCTACCTGAGCTAACTCAAAAACTTTATCCCATAGCTCTGGTGTTCTTTCTTTGCCATGATCTAACCTACTTTCTACTGCATCTTTACATTCCCTGATTGTTTCCTTCATTCCCTTCAGCTCTTCCACATCCTTTCTTTATTCTACATATCTCTCATCTGACTTTTGCTTGTGTCTTTCCATTTTCTTGTCCATTCCTTTTATTGACTTTATCATCCATATTTTACATTCCCTTTCTGTCAAGTCCATTAATTCTTCATAGATAGGGTCTTCTGCAGTGGATGTCTCATGGTCCTCCTGGAGAGTTCCTCTATTTTTGTTTTTTGTGTTGCCCAATTTTTTCTGTTTATTCCTCTTCATGTATTCTTCTTGTTCACCTCCTTGTCCTCCTTTTTCCTTTTCACTGCCTCCTTTGTTTCAAATGGAAGTCCTTGCTCTTGATGTCAGTATGTTACAATATGTCACTGGGACACCAGGTGGTGCTGTGGTTTTTCAGGAGACAGAGAGCACAGCCAGCAACCTCTATGGTCCTTATTCCAAACTTAGTTGTGTTTGGTGATCTCCTGATTGTTTCCTCAGCATTCAGACCCTGCTAGGTTGGGATCTTAAAGCTTCAGGAGCAGGTCTCACAGTGCTCCTGACTCTAGTTCTCATGGGGTGCAGAGTCCCTCAGCCTGTCCCAAGAGTTCTGATTCTAGTAGGTGGAATTAAGACTGCCATGCGTTAGGCACCTGCTAAGACCTCCTCAGGACCTTCCCACTTTGGGAGTCCCCTGGCTGCTGAGACCTTTTCAGTATGGCTATCTCACCAGCTACCAAACCTATGGCAAATCCACTCCAACCAGCATTCAAATCTGGTTGCTGTATACTATTCGAGTCTGCTCACTCTTCCAAGCTTTCCACTCAAGGCTCAGCTGCCTGCCAACAATCGAAATCTCTGGAAAGGCTTCTTCCTGTCCTGGGCCTGTGACTGCGGGACAGCCAATTCCAGCCTGTGGCAATCACTTGCCTAATTCCTCAGATTTCCACTGCTTTGTATCATATGTTGCATCCAGCTCACCACCGCCTTGCTGTGTTCCCTGAGCTATGACTCTGGGTAAGCTTCCCATGCTAGATATGGCTGGGTTTTCTCTTTTCCCCAAGTCATTCTAGGAGAGCTCAGCTGAACGATTCTTCTGTTCCATGATCTGGCCTATAATAAGATTTTTAATGAGCTTGAGCAGTCTTAAGGGTGCTAGCCTATCTATAGTTTCTTCTACCCCATTTTTTTTTTTTCTGATGTGACTTTCTGAAATACCTATGGATATTCTGGAATCTTCTCTTATATCTCTGATTAAAATATGACTCAGAAAGTCGTCATTTGAATATAAATCTATCTGCGAAAGATCTTTTTGATTTTGTTTTTTTCTGCACAGTTGAAAATACTGTTATGATAGGATGGCTATGCTACAATTAAATACACATACTATAAAAAGAATCAACTTATCAAAACTGGCTTGTTAAATAAGTTTGGAACCATTATCTGAATAAGAAACTAGATCTAAACTGGGATAGCAAATTTTGGTTTTATGGGTCTTCCAATGACCTCGTTGTTATAATAAACGAGTATATCAAATTTCCTTATTCATCAGGAAAGTCATAAACTCTGTGTTTCCAGTGACTCAAAAAACACACAAATGTCTCTCATGGTGAAAGATACCAGGTTTTTCTCCATCCAATGTCCTTACAGCTACACATGAAGGTATCATTATTCTAAAGTTAGCTTCTGATTGAGGGGAATTGCCATTTCTCACTTCATCTGGGCATTGGATCCAAGCATGACCTTATAGTATACTTTTTTTTTTTTCTTGTGGTTCTTTTTGGCCGGGGCTAGGTTTGAACCCACCACCTCTGGCATATGGGACCGGCGCCCTACTCCTTGAGCCACAGGCACCACCCTAGTGTACTTTATTCTCCCCACCCCCCAAAAAAATATGCTAAATGCACCAGCATGTGGTCCTATGAGAGCATCAGTGCCTACTATGCAATCCTCTCCTTGTCAGGAATATCCTACCCACTCAGAGCCTACTCCCCACACAGTCAAAATGTTGCCCAGATGTGAGGACACCATTTTGATAACTATTATCACCTAGCTGTTGGGAGAGGGAGCAAAGATGCACCAGCCCTTCATTCCTTTTTCAAGGCTGTGTTGGGAGAAGAAAGTCAGATGGGAGCATTCTTTACACTGAATTCCTAGAAAGGCCCTACCTGCTGCACTCCCTTTATAGTTGCATCTCCTTTAAATGCTCCAAGCCAGGAGTTCTCAACTACAGAGTGATTTTGCCATCATCAACCCCATCTCCACAAATATTTAGCATTGTTCAAAGACATTTTTGATTAGCAGAATTGAAGGGTACTATTGACATCTAATAGAGGTCCGGGACATTGCTAAATATCTTGAGTTGCACAATAAAGCCCCTATGACAAGTAGTTATCAAGATCTAATGTCAGTAGTGCAGAGGCTAAAAAAACCTAACCCTAGATCAAGAGACAAGTACACAAGATGGCAGGTTATTGTCCCTTCCTTCCTAATCAATGAAACACCCTTTATTGCATTTTATGGGGCAAAAGTTGTGCTCAATACTGAGCAAGATAAAAAGAAATGTCAGTAAAGTTAGAGTAAGTATAGGGGGTAAGACACTGACTCAAGACCCAGACTTCCTGGATGCAAACCCCACCTCCATTACTTATGAGCTCTATGAACTTGGGCAAGTTTCTCTTTAGGCTTCATTTTCTTACTTGTAGACTATCCCAAACAATATCTACATTATGAATTTGTTATGATGATTAAATGAAATTTAAATATATATGTATATGAGTAGTCCTGACACATAGTAGGACTTCTTCCCTCTCTCTTTCTCATTCTCTTTCTCCTTACCACTTAAGATGGCTGGGACAGATTAGCAGTCCTTAGACCAAAAAAAAAAAAAAAAAGAAAGAAAGAAAGAAGAAAACAATACTGGTTCCCCTACAAAGGTTGAGACCTGACAGGAATGTGGTTTATAGAAAAAGAGTCCAAAGTTAGGTTATGTTTTAGTTCTCTAGTTTTTACTTTGCAACAAGCCTTGGCAAAATTACTCGCTCAACCCAGGCCCACTATCCTTAAGTGCAAAAATAAGGATGTTGGTATTTGCCACATTATAAGGTCACTGGGAAAATAAATAAGGTAATAAATGTGAAAATAATTTGAAAAATTGTAATAGACTAAAACTTCTCAAATAGTATTTCATGTTATATGTTTTACATCTTCCTGCATTCCCGCACATCTCCTCTCAACCTTAAATAAACAGCAACAATAACAACAACAACAAAAATTCTCCTTGGAAATGGTGGATCTGGAAAAGTTTAACTCATCTGAAGTTCCCTTTGTTTTTGGATGTAGACCAGTGAATTGAATTAATTTTCAAAGCTTTGCTTGGATATTAAAAACAATTACTATGACAATTTTCTGGTTTTAGGAGATGAGAAGAGGTTACAGAAAATATATCGGTTATTTAACCCAATTTGTTACCTACTTCAGAAGAGGTGACATCGAACATGGCCTAAGAGAATAAGGAATAGCATTAGACAGGCTCTCAGACAAGCTCTGTCCTTGTTTTCTATTTTCTGATCCTAAAGCGTGGTGCTTTTCTTCTTACCTCCTAGTTCTGCCTGGAATTGCTGATCTTAGTGTGTGTCCACTACACTTCCAGGCTCACTTCCTGTCTGTGCCATCTGTGTGGAGCAAAGTCCAGGTTTAGATAAACGGAGTGAGTCTTAAATCCACAGCACCTCCCTCCCTCTGTTCCTCCCTGCCTAAGCACATGCTGTTTTCTGTGATCTGTGATCAAGGGAGCATTCAGCTATACCCCATTTACAGAAGCAAAATCACTGACCATAATCAATGAATATTCTCAGCTTTAGGTGAAAGGAGCAGTCGGAATGCATCATAGGACACATGTCAACCTCATAAAGCTCTCAATAGAAATAGAAAGGGAGCATGACCCTTTGTAAAGTTAATTGCTCCAATTGGGGATTACACAGGATTAGGTAGGAGTATAAATCCTATGCAGTGATTTTGGCAATCATTGTTCTGCCAAAATAAAAAGAGCCCTCACCTCTAAGAACTAATGTCAGTCTCAGCTTTATTTTTGCAACACTTGTTATTTCCACTGCTGAAATTCTCCAGTTTTTCTATTTGTTCATCATAGTTCATTTTTCCTTATGAAGCAGATAGGGACAGATATGAAAGTCGTATCTGGGGTGATTTTACAAATGCATAGTGCAACTTGGTATTGATGTGATAAAAGCCATTCTCTCAGTTCTATACCTAAACTCTTGTAATTCTTCATGCTGTTGAAGGCTGTATATGTCCATAGGGGGATTTCTCCCCACACTTCTCCTTTCTCATACCTCTTTTGCAAACTGCTCTGTCTAGGTGTCATGTTAAAATGAGGCTCAACTGAATTTCCCATCCAATATGCAACATGATCCCCACTCAAAGCAAAATCAATCTTCATTTATCACTTCCCCCCAAAGGCCTAAAAGACTATATCATTACATTTGCACAATTTACACATGGCCCCACCACCAGGGGCAAGAAGCTGGGCCTCCTGATCTAACCCTACAGTGATCTCTCAAGAGTTTCCATTAAGATACTGGAAGGGTTTTTGCTCAATTTACTCTCTGGCTGACTCAATCTACGTCTTAGACAATGAATGCTTTTGTAAAGAAAATGTTCTTGGCTTGTAAATCTTAATTTTTTTTAAAGAATCCACTGCAGATCTAAAAATTGATTTCCTTTGCTATTTTTCCTTAATTCCAAATAATGCATCGTATACTGCTACTGCCTTGAGAAGCAGGAAGGCCATAATTTACCAGATGTGAGGCTATTAGGCCTTCATTTCCTGAAGCAATGAATTAGCAACTCTTTTTCCCTGTCACAGAAAATTGCCACCCATAGAGTCCAAGACACAATAGCAAGTCTAATTATTATGTTTTTTCAAGTGTGCCCAGCTGAAAGATGAATTAACTGAGAAAGAGACACACCGGTTTGGAAATTACCTGGCATCAAAGGCCAGATAGGGGCAGGGAGGGAGTTGCAGAAAATATTCTTTTATTTTATATGTTTCATAACATAAATGTTTCAAAAATTACATAAAGATTACTCTTTCTAACTAGTCAAGGTGAAATGTCCCAGTGATATCTTTACTGTTGTTGATTCTGATTCTCTAGAAGAAAACACCTACATTTCACTTTCTTTCTTTCTTTATTTTTTTACATTTCATTTGCAAAAGCACTTGTTCCCTTCCTGTTTTTTATAATGAAATAAATAAACAGAATTGATTACTAAAGCAAGAAAAAAAAAAAGCAATTCACAGTAGCAGCAGTAAAGGTGAAGCTCAAAGGCAAAGAGTGAAGCTTGGGTCTTGAATGCTGAACCTTAAAATGGGTTAAATATTTTAAATATTATTTTAATATATATTAAATTTTATAATACATTTAAATATTATATTTAATTCTATGTTGATATTTTAATATTGGAGGTGTTTTGACTTTGAGAAAAAAGAAACAGTTGTATTACCTATAGATTCCCTAAATGGATAGTATATTCTTATCCTAACCTATGGAAATAGCCTTAATGTGTATGATAGATTTATAATTTGCTTTTTGAATGTGTTCTCCAAAGTTGACTTTGCCATTTTCATTCAATAAAGAAAAAATCTGCTTACAATTTGGTAAGAAAAATATCAATTAGCATTAATAATGCAAGATAGTCCATGTTTATGAATACATAGAAAATTATGCATACTTTTCTCTTGTTTATGTATGTAGTTAACCATCATGTCTAAACTACACAGAAGAGGTGAAGGACACAGTCACTGTCCTTGAGGAACTTGGGAACCAGTAGGGAGACAGGAGAGTCATCCCTGAAGCAGTGGGAGGATAATTACCAGACGGCACAGGAGGAGATGAGAGCCAGTGTGTGTGGTAAAGCACACATGTCAGTGTCAAGACCTTCTGAAATGAAGCAACATGTGCTGTGGTGAGGGTACCCAGGAAAGTCCTGCATCTCTTTCCCTAAGAAATTTTTCAATGTAAAGAAGAGAAGATTGGGTGGACACAGGAAGGGAGTTTAGGTCCCAGCTGTAAGAAAAGGGAAGGAGAGGATGATGGAGAACCTATGTTGAAAACACCCAATCTTTCCCTTTATGTTTATGTAAAGATTTTCATGAGACTGAGGGGCAATAAAAATGACTTAGCAAAAAGTAACTTGTATTGATTGGGCAGTAGTAAAGAATGGAGATTTACCCTTTGAAGAATAGTGTATGAAATTCATAATACTAATTAATATTAAAATCATTTTTCTAAGCCTAATATAAGAAGAGGGCATGTGAACTTTTACAGAGTCATTATTGATGACTTCACATGGTAATGTCAGGAAAATCTATGTTTGCCAGCTTTGGAAGACTATGAATCCTTGACACTCAACATAGAAAATTCAACCTATTCCTGAAATGTGCCAATTAATACCACTTAGATCCTAAACAATACCAAACTAAGTCTTTCATACTTCAAGTTTTCCTCAGGTAAATGATAAGAGCCACGTTTCCTATTTTATAATTACTGGGTCTTCTTCTGCACTCCCCTGAACCCTTGATGAAACAGACTGCTGGTCTCCTATGTAAGTTGCAAACTTTCCCTCTTTTATGGATTTGAAAATGTTATTTGGAGTGCCTGAAGTAATGGACACCACTGTTGTGCTTCATTGCATTTTTCAAGATCTGACTCAAATTCTACACCCATGTTTCTCCCCATTCCTTTTCAGCTTACTTACTCAGCAAAACTTATAAAACACACATAAAAATCACTATAGAAGTTACAGGAAAAATATAAAAATACATGGTTCTTGTTCACAGAGAAATAATTCTGTCTAAGGAGAATGAACACCCAAAGGGAACAATACTTTGGAATGCAAGCTAAAGTGGCACATTGAGAACCCAACTTGACGACATAAATACTGAAGGAACCAGGCTTGTTAGTTGAAAATTTAAAACATCCCACCTCCTCAGTCATTAGCCATTTCATTCTGTCATGCCTATAAATGGACTCTTCATAAGTTGTCATCATCAGGTGCCTAAGAAAAACACAAATAAATCAAAGTCAACACACTTTTATTTATTTATCCAGAGATTTGGGGGAAAATGGTATCACAGTGAGGGTTCTGATTATGAATGAAGTACATTGAAAAAGTCTTACATCAAAAAATGTATGTTGGTGGTTCTATATGACATCATCTGATAGATACAAGAAAGATTTTATGTCAATTCAAACTACTATTTTATTGCAGTTGTATCAAATAAGGTAAGTATCCTCTTAAGGACTTTAAAAATATTTACCTTTCCCAGGCAATTACTTAACTTTGCAATTACCCAGAAAGTGAGCTCATGTGGAGAACAAAATACAGTAAATAATTTTAATGCAGGCAATTAAAAATTAGAATTTTCATGTGCTACTTCTAAATGGAGTTGATTTCTTTATGGACAGTTCCTATATGTTGAGTCAAAATCATCATATTCTCTCTTTTGAACATATTCTTAGTAACTATCTGCTAAATTCAACTTAGAGGGGTCTTTCTGAGTCTATTTCCATTGGCTTTCCCCCCTGAGTATGAGCAACACTCTTCTGCTTTTTAGCATGTCTCACAATTTTGTATTAAGAAACTGGACCTTTTAGATAGAATAACAACTCTGGTTCTAATTTTTGTGTTTGTTTTTTCCTCCTGAGAAGTTTGTTATTGCTGAGTATTTTGTTTCTTTTTTTTCTTACTTAAAAAAAAAAAAAAACTAGTTAATCACAAGAACCTATTACTCATAGTATATGGCCACTGATGTCTCTGCTCAGATTAAAAAAAAAAATCCTACTTTAATTTTTCAGCCTGGCTTCTCTGGGGTCATCCTTGTGTCTGCATGGCTTAGTGGTTTGCCAATGGTGGACCCGTCACAGATGGTGCTCAAACCCCTCTAGTGTCTACGCTTCCACTCTTGTTATTGGATATGTGCTTGGTTGGAGGAGTGTGATCCAAGTCTAGGCAGTCTGAAAGTAGGTCCCTGTTCTTCTTTTCTACTAGGCCTTCCTAGGTCTCTATTGAATGAGGGCACAGGCTTTCAGATAGCCAGGGATGTAAGACATGATTATCAAGGCCCTCAGCTATCTCCCTTCCAAGATCTCCCAGACCACTCCTCTGGTATTTTACTTACCCTTCAACAGGGACCACAAACTCAGGCTAGGTGAGCTGCAGACTTTTCTTATCTGCTGGTAGGTGTGGGTTTTCCTCCTTCCACTCCAAATAAAGTTAGCTTCCTGCAACAGCAAAGCTGCTCACTTTCACAGGCTGCCTTGGGAGATTTCCAGGTACTTTGGATGATCGTTTTTTATCAAATTTATCCACTTTTTATAGTTCTTTTAGAGAGAGATGACTTGCTGATATCTTTATTCTTTCATAGCTCAAATTTTGCTACATCCCTCAACCTAGAATCTTGTTGTTTTTTTTTCAGGAGAATTTAAAAGTTCCCCTTTGTTTTACCTATGGTATTGGGCTTCATTCCTTGGGAGGTAGCCACTCTTCACTGCCCTGAGAAAAGTAGTCAGACTTCAGGCCAGTGTGATTTGAACATGAGTCTGGTAGGGGAAGAAAGAGATTAGCATTTCAATTTTATAAAATGCTAAAGGTGAACATCAGCTAATCAATTCCACATTTCTAAATTAAATATACAGCCTTTTAATTGGCAATATGTTTTTCAGTGCATAGACTGAAAAAAAAACCCAGGAAAATCCACTAAGCTCATGGAGTTTGTCTTCTGGATAGGAATATAAAAATGCTAAAGAAAAAAATGTGTTCAGAAGAGAAATACTTCAACCAGCATGAATCAGTGAGCTCTCATTAAACCCTACTTGGGCTTTAGGAATTATCACAGGCTAGGTCTCAAGAGAAAGCTCCTCTAGGTCCCACCCAATTTTTTTTTTTTTAAGTCCAAAGAATCTTTATAAAATGTAATTTAAAGGTCTGTTAATACATGAACAGACAGCAGCACCAAGAATATACAAGACTGACTCAACCTTTCTTTTCTTGTCTTGTCCCCTTATTGTGGTCTATTTGGCATCTCTGGCTGGGTGAAGTGTATACACTTTGGTGTTCCACCACTATACTTCCATCTGGACCCTGCCAGTAACTTGAGGGAGGTCTTAACCTAATCTTTTTTTTTTTTTTTAAGCTTTTTTTTTTTTTACTGTTGGGGATTCATTGAGGGTATAATAAGCCAGGTTACACTGATTGCAATTGTTAGGTAAAGTCCCTCTTGCAATCATGTCTTGCCCCCATAAAGTGTGACACACACCAAGGCCCCACCCCCCTCCCTCTGTCCCTCTTTCTACTTTTCCTCCCCCCCATAACCTTAATTGTCATTAATTGTCCTCATATCAAAATTGAGTACATAGGATTCATGCTTCATGAACCTAATCTTTATGTTCCATTTTCCGACATCAATGTCTAAACTTGACATTTAGACAACTTTGGTACTCCCAAACTTGGGCACTCAACCAAGCACTACATCCCATCTAAATAATTTTTTCTTAAAATCTTACACAAATTTTTGCTTCAGAGAGATAACAGTTTGGTACATGATTTCTAGTTTGCATTCCTATTTTCCTTCATGCTTGAAAACAGAATGGCAAGAACAAATTTAGAAAATGATGCTTTCTATATCAGAGATTTTCTGCTTTTTTGTAGTATATGTTTATAATTATGATTTATGATCAGTTTATAGTCAACATGCCTTATAAAAAGAAAAATTCAATCAGTTTAAATCTCTAGGAACAAAAATACTAAATGGGGAAGGTGGGCTATGTTCCAATTATCCATTAGGCCGATATATTTATAAAACAAAATAATTACGCCATAAAGTTAGCATGGACTGATTGGCCTGGATGTAAAGCACTAAGAAAAAGCCTTTCAATGTGGCCACTGAAACACCCTTGCATGAAAGCACAGGTAAGATATTAATCAAATTTTTGGTCCCTGCCTATTTATACCTTTGGAGTGAGAAAACTGAGGTGGGTATTATTCTGTTAGGCTGTGCATTACCACACTATTTCCACTACCTGTGAAGTCTGTGAGTTAAATCATTTTAAAAGAATTAGTCACTAGGTTGTTTTTTTTTTTTTTATGGCATGCCTTCACTCTCTGTTTTGCTATTACTCTGAAGCATGTTCCTATTCAATAAAAATAAGTTCAAAATATACATTACAGAAGTAAAAGCAGCTAGCTTAACTCACCCTTCCCTCCTGCTCCCAACCGTCCTCAGCAGCATCTTCTCCCTCCACATTTTCACTTCCAGGAAACAGAAGAGAAACTTTTCTCTTTGACTCTAATCTTCAATCTCCCCATTCAGGTAAACCTGGGCACACAACACCTTTCTCTTCCAATAAACATTTGGAAAAGGTGGCCATCCATGGCTTGTAACAGACATTGCACTGGTGATCCTTGTCCGACTAAGTCACCTATTGACAATCAGCCAGAGGAAAGGGGATTTGATGACAATGGAAATAATTGGGTTAGAAATAAAAAATTACTCCACAGACAAGCTGACCCACATGCATTGCTTTGGAGGACCATGTGCACCTTAGGAGCCAAGTCATAAATCCCATAAAGCCTTCTGCACTTAGCATAGCACCTTACACAAAGTAGGCTTTGGGTTTGATAAATACATGGTTAGTGAATGATTGAATGAAAATGATGAGTGAGTACAGAATAATGAAGACTCTTTTTCATGGGAAATTGATGCCAGTTTTCCTGGAATAATATAGACAAACACCTGCCTTTACATATGAGTCTGAATTACATGTCTTTAAAAATCTTCTAGTCTCATAAACAAAATTCTTTGCTTTTTATTTATCAATGCATCTAGATAATTTGCTCAAAACCTGAGAATGGTTTCTCTTTTTTATTGAGAATAAAAATAAAGGTACTTATGGTAGCCTGCAATCCCCAGCATGATCTCTCCTGGCCTTCCCTTCTTTACCTTTCCAATTCTGGCTTCTACTCCTCTTGTGCTCACTTCACCCACCCACACTGGCCTCCTTAATGGTTCTCAGATGCACCAGGTACACACTCAGAGGCCTCAAGATCTCTGTGCTAGCTGTTCCATTGGACTGCTTATTTTTCCCAGATAAACACATGGCCCATTCCTCGCCCCCATTAAATGTCACCTTTGCACAGAAGGTAACTTTGACTACCCTGTTCAATACATTCCCCCTACCCAAACCCTCCTTATCACCTTGTAATTCTCTATTTTTTTCGTCACTTACCACCTCCTAATATAAGGCATAACTTACTTATCACATTTTTGTCTTTCCCCTGGGACTTGCTTCCACTTCCACACTAGAATATAAGCTTCACGAGGGCAGGGATATTTGCATTTGGCCCACTACCATACCTCGAACAATGCCTGATTTGTAGCAGGTGCTTAATAAGTATTTGTGAAATGAATTGTTATTTATAAAATGTTTTGGACCATTTATTATATTAGGAGTTGGAAAATCAGGGTGGTATTTTAGTCACTTTTAAAGTGGGCCACACAGGACCCTTGTTAAAATAGATTCCTGGTCTCCACCAAAGAAAATTTTGATTTAGTGGTCTAGGAAGGGATTCATACCCCCCTGTGTAGGAGCCTCATAATATTCTGATTAGCTCCCAAATGGTAGAAAGAACATGATTTTGGAGTCATATCCATGTAACTTCAACTCTCTGCTCTGCAGTTTATTAGCCACCTGTGGGATCTTGGACAAAGCACTTAATTGAAGCTTATTCCTTTCCAGCCTGTTCTCTCATCTGTAAAGTGGGAACATGTATTTAGTGGATGAATAATTGAATGAAGGAATAGATCAGAACCCTCAAAGGGATTTCTATAAATAACATATAAGTAATGGAGGTAACACGGGCCTGAAGCATAAGCATTTAAGGGATATTAATGAACTAGTTTTCTGTAGGCACAGTTATGTTTAACAAATAAGCAGAGGCATATTCTGTCCATATTTGCAGTGTTATTGGTTTGGCAAAGGCTAAGTTTACTGGGGCTTCATCCAGGCATGAACTATTCAATCCTTGTACTTGAATAGGGGTAGGCTAATGCTGGCAGCTCTTTGGGGAAATGTCCTAAGTCTATATGATGGGAACATTTTGATAGAAATATAGAAGTGGTATGTTGCCATAGGAGATTAATAAGTGGTCTTGTTTAAAATGACCCTCCTTCTTTTGATTCAATAATTTTAACTCTGTAAAAGATTCATTCTAGGGTTCTGAGAAACACACAAAAATAATTCATGCACTGGTTTAAAATGAATCCAGAAGAAAGTACCTCAGTGCTCACCGGTGATTAACACACTAAACCTGAGGTTTTCCTGCCACTTTAAAGTTTATTTTCACAGAGTAATTTGGGTAGTATTTTCCAACATTAAGGAATTCATTCGTAAATTCACTGTGGTCTTTCTCTGACATAATAACAGGGTCCATTTTCACAAAATTATTTATCTTCCACATGCTGTCAGTTTGTAGTACAATTTAGAGCACAATAACCTGGGGGGTGGGTATGTCAGTGTATCTTGCTGAAGAGAGTCCACACAGTCATGTACTGCTTAATGACACTTTGGTCAATGACCAATTGTGTGTACAGTGATGGCTCCATAATGTTAGGGAGGCCTGGTGATGGCTCACGGTAGTCATCAAAATAATCACAGAGAGCAAGAGCAAGTCAAGTTTGAGGAAGAAAGGAAAAGTTTATTTTAATGGTTTGGACAGCAAAATGGGCCCTGTCCTAGCTACTGCAAGCGTCATGGAGAGCACAGTGCTGGATTTTATATACAACTTCTGGAGGTTGTCAGCAACTTCTTAGAAATTTCCAGGGTCTTGATCAGGCTGTTTCCATCACATCTTCCCATAACAACTTGTATCTCTCTGTCCATGTCAGAGAGTCCTGGGGCCATTAATCGGTCATCCAAAACAACCGGGTCCACAAAATTACTCACCTGCAAGTCCCCGATTTGCCCCATTCCCACACTTGCCCAGGTGAGCCTGACCCTACCCAGTCCAAAATAGCCTAACCACCTCTGCCATCCACCCTGCTCATGTTTAACTAACTACTTTACCTGATAAGATGATGATGGAGCTGAAAAATCCCTGGCCCCTAGTGATGTAGTCCCATTAATGTCATAATGCAATGCATTGCATGTTTGTGGTGAAGCTAAAGTAAACAAATCTACTGTGGTGCCGGTAGTACACAAGTGTCACACACAAGCTGGTGTGTAGTACATACCTGAAAATGATAATAAATGACTATGGTATTGATTTATGTATTTACTGTCATTATTTTAGTGTCCTCCTTCTGCTTATAAATAAAATGTTAACTGTAAAACATCCTTAGGCAGATCTTTCAGGAGATATTTCAGAAGAAGGAGTTTTTTTTTTAATTGTTAAATCATAGCTGTGTACATTAGTGCAATCAAGGGGTACAACGTGCTGGTTTCATATATAATCTGAAATATTCTCATTAAACTGTTCAATGTAGCCTTCGTGGCATTTTCTTAGTTATTATATGTAGACATTTGTATTCTGCCTTTAGTAAGTTTCGCCTGTACCCATTCTAAGATGCACTGTAGGTGAGTTGTTGTCATAGGAGATGACAACTGTATCTGTGTTCCTGCCCCTGAAGACCGTCCAGTGGGACTAGATGTGGAGACAGTGATATCGATGATTCTGACCCTCTGTAGCCCTAGGTTAATATCTTTGTTTGTGCCTTAGTTTTTAAGAAAAATGTTTAAAATTAAAACAGAAGAAAACTTATAGAATAAGAATATTTTTAAACGGCCAGGCTTGGGCGGCGCCTGTGTCTCAAAGGAGTAGGACACCGGCCCCATATACCAGAGGTGGCATGTTCAAACCCGGCCCCGGCCAAAAAAAAAAAAAAAAGCCGGACTTGGTGGTCTGTAATCCCAGCACTCTGGGAGGCTGAGATGGGTGAATCATCTGAGCTCAGGAGCTGGAGACCAGCCTGAGCTAGAATAAGACCTTGTCTCTAGAAATAGCCAGGAGTTGTGGTGGGTGCCTGTAATGCCAGCTACTTGGGAGGCTGAGGCAAAAGGATCACTTGAGCTCAAGAGTTTGAGGTTGCTGTGAGCTATGATGCCACAGCACTCTACTGAGGGTGACAAAGTGAGACTGTCTCAAAAAAAAAAGTAAAGAAAGAAATATTTTCATATAGTTGTACAAATGTTTGTGTTTTATGCCACATTATTACAAATGAATCAAAAGTTGTTTTTTTAATTACTTTTTTCTCCTTTATTTATTTATTTATTTATTTTGCAGTTTTTGACCAGGGCTGGGTTTGAACCCGCCACCTCTGGCATATGGGGCCAGCGCCCTACCCCTTTGAGCCACAGGTACTGCCCGAGTCAAAAGTTGTAAAAAAACAAAAGTTTATAAAGTAAAAAAGTTACAGTAAGCTAATTTTTAATTTATTATTAGAGAAAAAAGTATTATAGTAAATTGAGCATAGGCTAAGTGCACAGGGTTGATAAAGTCTACAGTAGTGTATAGTGATGCCTTAGGCCTTCACCTTGGCTCTCCACTTACTCACTCATCACCCAGAGCACCTCCCACTCCTGTAAGCGCCCTTAATGCTGCCCAGACAAGTGTACCATTTTTTGTCTTTGTGCTATATTTTTACCCTACCCTTTTTATCTATCTTAGTACCTCTGATGTTTAGACACACACAGTACTTACCAGGTATTAGTTACAGTTGCCTAAAGTAGTCAGTAGACTACTGACTGTGACCAGTTTTACATCAGGGTCTTATTTTCCAGGTTTTAAGTGAGCAGTAGGCAATACCATGTAGGTTTGTGAAGTACACTCTCTGATATTGGCAGTGAAGAAACTGCCTAATGATATACTTCTCAAAATATATGCCTGTCATTAAGTGATGGGTGACTGTATCACAATAAGAATGCATGATTATTAAACTAGAGATGAAATTTTAATGTTATTAAAATGGAAGTCAATAGCAAAACTTTCAGGTGTGTTTCTGTTGATAATGGTTAACTATACCTCAGTAACTTTGGTGGAAAAACTGCAGTTTGATGATCAAGCACTGCTTTGAAAAATTTTTTTTTTGTCATTACGTAATTGGCTATCGTTTATCTCTTAAATTGCGATTTAACATTCTCTATTTATGACTCACCTCAAAATAAAATAGAAAGGTACCATGTTCTTTATTTAAAGGCTTTTATGGGACCTGGATCTGAGACTTCAACATAAGAAGAATGTAATGAGCCTTTATTGTTAGAGTGATTGGCTTGCCAAATATAATAACATGCTGCTTTTAATCCATGTAACCAAGGAGAGCAACATTAGCTAGAAAATTATAGAGAGTGCTATATATACCCCAGGGCCACACCCATGCTGAGTGAGCCCTTCAGGCATTCCTTCTCTTTTGCCCAATTTATTACCATTAATACTCTTCACTTAAGAATCAAAAAAGTGAAATTAATACAAGTCAGTGGAAACTTTCAATACTAACGTCTAATACAAAGACAACTGGCTACTTGAAAAACAATATAGTTTAATATGCCCACCCTAACCAATCATAAATTATGTTTTTTAAAAGACTGTTGGCACAGTGATGTGCGTAAGGCACTGAAATCATAATTGGCACTACTGTTTTGGCCCTGTGACCAGTTTTACATCAGGGACTTATTTTCCAGTTTTTTCCTCTGAGTTGTTGTAATCATTTGCTCTAGTAGAATCTAAATTGAATGGCATGCACAATAAATGTGCCCCCTCCTGGAGCTCACACAGGCATTGTAAAATGCAGAGGAAAACAGTGGGAGGCATTGAAGTGGTTCACACACTGACCTTTAAAAACAGAAGAGGAGAAAATAATATCTAAAAGCCCAGGTTAGTCCAGAATCCCACCCACAGGACTCCAGATTGCCTACTGCTCAACGCAATCAAACATTCATTTACACGTGTCACCAACAGACGGATCCAAGGACAATATGGTCAGCCCAGATCCATAAATATAAAGTCATCACACAAGGACGCAGTCTACTTTGGAGAGTCTGTGAAGTCATTTTGCCCAAGTTGGCAATCATACTTAATGTTTGCCTTAGCAGTACAAATCTAAGTTAAATAAAAAGGGCTAAACTTCTGCCCAGCTAAGGACACAATTAAACCAAATTGACAATCTTCAGAATAGGAAAAGATATTTCCATGTTACAAATCTCACAAAGGGTTTATAACTAGAATCTATAGAGAATTCAAATTAATCATCATCAAGAAAAACAACACCACCCAGCAAATAACCCCATTTATCTCTGGACTAAAAATATGAAAAGAACCTTCTCTGAGGAAGACAGATGGATGATTAACAAATGTATGAAAAGTTGCTCATTGTCCCTAATCATCAGAGAAATGCAAATGCAAACCACTCTGAGATATTACCTAACCCTAGTGAGAATAGCCCACATCACAAAGTCCCAAAGCTGCAGATGCTGGTGCAGATGTGGAGACAAAGGAACACCTTTATACTGTTGATGGGACTGCAAACTCATATAGCCTGTTTGGAAAGAAGTATGGAGAATCCTCAAAGAATTAAAAATAGACCTTCCATTTAATCCTGCAATCCCATTACTAGGCATCTACCCAGAAGAAAAAACATAATTTTATCATAAGGACATTTGCACTAGATTGTTTATCACAGATCAATTTACAATCATCAAGATGTGGAAATAGCCTAAATTTCCACCGATAAATTGAATGGATTAATAAACCAGGGTATCTCTATACCATGGAATACTAGTCAGCCACTAAAAATGATGGAGACCTTACATCTTTTGATAAAGATGTAAAATCTTTTAGATCTTAGTAAAATATCACAAGAATGGAGAAGCAAATATCCAATGTACTAAATACTAATATGAAGCAAGAAGATGATCTAATACATGCCCACAGAAGAGAAAAACTCAATTCAAGATGGGGAGAGGAGGAAGAAAGGAGGGGGAAGGGAGAAGGAGGCAAGGGTTTGGTGTGCTCTCACTTGTGAGAACAATGTGGGTGTGCATGGCACTCTTCCTGGGGTTGGGACACAGCTACAACAGGGACTCTCCCTAACAAATGCAAACACTGTAACTCAATTCTTTGTACCCTGAAATTAACTTGAAATTTTTAAAAAAGGGATAACCTACCAAAACTTTTTCTGTTTATAAAAGGACTTTACAAGCTAAATGTATTTTCAATGGATATGCTCGGAAAAAAGAGATTTTTTTTTGTTTTTGTCTTTTAAAAGTCACCTTAATTAGAAATTACATCCTACATACAGGTGTTCTGCCAAGCAGTTTCACTCCATTGGCTAGGACAGAACGGACAGCTGTGAAAAGATGAAGTCTAGCCGCAGCCACTTCTCCCTTTCTTTCCATCCAATGGGACAGAAAATTAAATTAAAATTAAATTTCTTCTCTCTCTAATACCATTAATAACATTCAGCTATTAAAACAGAATTGACCCTTTCATCAGTACTGTGTAGTACACACCTAAATATAGGATTACACTTGAAAGATTGTGGCTCTGGAGCTATATGTATATCAGTATTGACATTCTTTGTTTCTATTTGTATTTGCCCGTCACCTCTTGGTCCTTCCTTTAATATGAATTTTTTTTTCAACTTTGTTTTAAATATATTTCATTTAACAAGTAGTTTTTTTTATTTAATGCCCAATGCCAATCTTAGTATCTCTGATTTTTATTGGAAAAATTCAAACTATTCATATTTACTGTAATGACTGATATCAATGATGTTTATTATTTCTATCTTTATCATTTTGTTTCTTATTTCTTCCTCATCTTTCTTCTATTTCAAATTTCTGATATTTCAAAAAATAAATATTTTTTCCAGATCTGTACCAGTTTGCCTTTGCTTTGCAATTTGAAAAGAAAATTCATTTTATAGATTTTAACACCATGCTTTCTCATTTCACCTTAATCCTTTATCTTCAATTCTATTTTATTGAGCTATTATTGGCAGTTATAAACAAAAAGTATTTAAAAGTTTTCCTGTAAAGTTTAATTTTAAGAGCATTAACATTTCTATCTCTACTAATCATACACTTCCATTGAAATATTTGAAAGAAAGGAATTGACTATCCTTTTTAGCAAAATACACTATCTCCCAACAAAAAGTTACCTTTCCCTTAACATTTTGTACTCAAAAAGGTAAAAGTTTGGAATATGTCCACCTATTTCTCCTTTTCCCCCAAATGAAATATTTAGAGTGACTTTATAAAACAATTACCCTAACACCTAACTTTTTCTAATATAATTTCAGACTTTTGGTTTGATGTTCTGTCAAAACCAAATTTTTTTGAAGTCCCTTCTCCAAAATCTCTTTTAAGAACATATGCTACACATTTATGACCCATTTAAATTCATCATGTTCCCTTACTCTCTTTTTCATTCCTCTTCCTTTTATTCTCATCTTAAGGTCTCTATTATGGTTTATTATTTGGTTGGTAGATAGCTATTTTTGTGAAAATTTTTGTTAGATTTGTCATGTAGGAGACATCAGTTAGTTCACTAACTTTCAAGTTCTTCCAATGATGTAATAGGCAGCATAACTTCATTTTTCAGCTTTTTTCATAAAGTGATGAATTGTGACTAGAAGTTTATTATTTCTGACCAATGCTCTCAGAAAGCAGTTGTCTAATCCTTTTCCTCTGCTACTGGCTGGGTGTGGATAATAAAGAACAGGTTGCAGGAAAGGGTATAAACATGTGATGGAAGAAGATTGTGTCCCTGAATCACTGCCTTAGGAAAAGCATCACTCCATCTCTTATACACACACACTCCTTTATTCTGATCAACTACGCCCACTTTCAATTATTACATAAATGACAAATAATCTTTTGTTGTAAGTGAGCCGCCATAGCATTTTGATTTGTTATAGTAGCTGACAACCCTAACAAACAGCTACTCTCTGATGCTTGCACATCCTCAACTCTCTTTCATTTGTTTTTCTCTGAAAGGTGAACGACATTCTAGCTAGATATAATTCTATTGAGTTATGTTTTTTTACTCTTATCTTTCTACAGATACTATTTAACTATATTTACTTTTCAGAATTTTAGATGAGATTTCCATATTCTTTTTTTTTTTTTTTTTGTAGAGACAGAGTCTCACTTTATCGCCCTCAGTAGAGTGCCGTGGAGTCATACAGCTCACAGCAACCTCCAACTCTTGGGCTTAGGCGATTCTCTTGCCTCAGCCTCCCAAATAGCTGGGACTACAGGCGCCCACTACAATGCCCAGCTATTTTTTGTTGCAGTTCGGCCGGGGCTGGGTTTGAACCCGCCACCCTTGGTATGTGGGGCCAGAGCCCTACTCACTGAGCCACAGGCACCGCCTGAGATTTCTATATTCTTTTATAGGTAACTTTTTTATTGAGACATAATTCACAGACCATAAAATTTACTTCTTTAAAGTATACAATTCCATGACTTTTGATATGTTCACAGAGTTGTACTACCATCACCACAATCAATTTTAGAGCATTTGAGCAAAATCTTACACAAAACCCCATATCCATTGGCAATCATTCCATCTTCCTCCAACCCTCACAGGTCTAGGCAACCACTAATTTACTTTTTGTATCTGTGGATTTGCCTGTTTTCAACATATCATTGAACCAAACTGAACCAAACAAGATATGGTCTTGTATGACTGGCTTCCTTCACTCAGCACAATGTTTTTGAAATTCATTCATATTGTAGCATTCATTAGTACTTCATTCTTTTTTATTGCCCAATAATATTTTATTGTAAGGATATTGCACATTTTATTTAACCATTCATCCCTTGATAAATATTTAGGTAAAGCCACTTTTTGGCTATTAAAAAGAATGCTACTGTGAACATGCAGGTACAAATTTTTATGTGGACATAAGTTTTTATTTTTCTTTAGTGTATACCTAAGAATAGAATTACTGGGTTATATGATAACTCTAAATTTTGATTTTTGAGAAGTGTCCAAACGGCTTTCCAAAGCAGCCACATTTTACAACCTTACTAACAGTATATTGGGGTTCCAATTTCTCTACATCCTCTCCATCACTTGTTAGTATGTGTATTATGTATCTCTTTAATCAGAACATTGTCATGGGTGTAAAGTGGCATCTCTTTGTGGTTATATATTTTTCTTTTTAATTAAGTTTTAATTAAAATAATAACTGTATACTTTTATGGGGTAGAATGTGATGATTTGATATACAATGTGGAATGCTTAAATCAAGCTGATTAACATAGCCATCACCTCACTTATTTTTTGTGTTGATACATTTAACATTTACTCTTATTTATTTTCTTTGCATTGTACACATTAGGTGAGATCCCACCAAATGCCCTTCCTCCTCCCACCAATCACCTTTCTCCTTTCTCCTCTTCTCTCCCTCCTCTCCCCTCCCCCTTGCTAGACTATATTTGTGTTTTATCATTCGTATGAGTATGTAAGTATTTATATATTGGTTTCATAATAGTATTGAGTACATTGGATACTTTCCCCCCCATTATTGAAATACTTTACTAAGAAGAATGTGTTTCAACTCTATGCAGGCACACACAAAAGATGTAAAGTCTCTCTCGTTTATGGCTGAATAGTATTCCATGGTATACATACACCACAATTTGTTAATCCATTTGTGGGTTGATGAGCATTTGGGTTGCTTCCAGAACCTGGCAATTCCCTGAGGACTGGTAGATTACTTTTGCTTGAAAGTTTGGAAGATTATCCTTTGAGTTTAGAAATTTCTTGTTTAGGATATGACAAATTGTGTCTTTTCTCATTCTATATGGACATGCTGAGTAGTTTAAAGATTTAAATCCACCTCTTTCTTCAATATAAATAAAATCCTTTTTTTCCTTAATGAATTTCCTGATTTACATTACTTTTCCTACTGCATGGGTTTTATTTTTTCTCTGCAGTATATCCTCCGTTCAACTTCCGTTATCTATTCTCCAAATCTTTGCTATTTTGCCTCATAATATCATTTTTCTTTATATTTTTATTCTATGCTTTTCATTTGTTCATGTTTAAAAATTCAGCAATACCTTCAGACTAGCTTATGAAAGCACAACCATCTATCTGAGAATAACTAGAAAGATTGGACAAATTTAACAGCAGTTATAAAACACTTGAGAATAACCAGTGTAGCATAAAAATTACCAGTGTAGAAACAATCCAGAGGGGAAGAACAGTGAGAGGAGTACAACATTCACTACCACTTTTCTCTTCAAGATGATTGCTAATTGGAATGTCATGTTTTAAGAAGACACTAAGGTGAACAAAGCTTCTTTTAGTCTTACCAGGTTGGGGAATAAAAATTTCAGTTCAGAAAATACCAAGAAGGCAAGGTTTAATTAAACACATAAGCTTTCAGTCAGACTTTTGAAGGGCTCCATGCTAAAGTTAAGAATCAACTCTATAAGACTCAGAAAGCCTCATAAAACTGAATCTCCTTAACATATGACTGGATTATGATAATCTATGCCTAGGCTAACTGCTTGCTAGCAGCCATATGCAATCCTCTGGAGAAAGATAACATTATCCAAACATCAAATTATTTCTCAAGTTTTCCTGTGGAATAGAGTGGAATCTCCAGAGTTGACCAGCTCCTTAACCTAACACCTCCCTAAGTTAACCTAATTTCATAGACTGGAAATATGCGTGTTTTATATGTACATGCACCACTTGTATGTATCGATAGAGTTCCTTATGTTAACCACCTCTGTATGTTGGCCAGTCTGTTACAGTCTGGGTGGTCAACTTACAGAGTTTCTATCATATTTGGCATTTTAAAAGATAAGACAAAACAAACAAAAATCAAGAGAAAAAATAGACAATAGAAACAGATGCATAAGAGATAGAAAATGAGAATTATCAAATATCCCTACTAAACCACAGAGACAAAAATATAAATGAATAAATACAGTAAAAATGGTAAAAAAAAAAAAAATACAGTACACTCTGAAAGAGATTAACCTATATAAAATTGAAGTTCCAGAAGGAGAGAAATGAGGAAATGGGATAGAAATAATACTTGAAGAGGTAAGAGTTGAGACCTTTTAAAAACTGATAAAAGGTACCAATTTATAAATTCAAGAAGCAAAATGAATGCCAAGCAGGATAAGAGAGAAATTCACAACTAGAAATATCATATTTAAACTGCTGAAAACCAAATACAAAGAGAAAAATCTTTTATTTTTATTTATTTATTTATTTTGAGATGAGTTTCACTTTGTTGCCCTTAGTAGAGTGTGGTGTCACAGCTCACAGCAACCTCAAACTCTTAGGTTAAAGCGATTCTCTTGCCTCAGCCTCCCAAGTAGCTGGGACTACAGGTGCCCAGCACAAGGCCTGGCTATTCTTTTGTTGCAGTTGTCATTGTTGTTTAGCAATTTGAACCTGCCTACCTTGGTGTATGTGACTGGCGTCCTAACCACTGAGCTATGGGCACCAAGCTGCAAAGAGAAAAATCTTAACAGCAGCCCTGGAGAAAAATATACATTGTGTTTAAAGAAATAACAAAAAGACTAAAGATTGCCTTCTTAACAGAAATAACTAAATATAGAAGTTAGTGGAATGATATCTTCAAAATGCTGAAAGAATAAATGATAACTTAGAATTCTATAGGCAGTATCTATTTCCTTAATGATATAAGAAAAATAAAGACATTTTCAAGTCATGCATCACACTTCCTTCCCTAAAAAAACTATAAAAGTCACTAGTAAAAGTCACTAGTTGATTAACATGAAGGGAAATAATAAAAAAAGAGTTTTTTAAGCAGAAGAAAATATCCTATATAGAAATATGGCAATGTAGAAAACAAACAAAAAAATTAAATGAAGTTAAAAGGATAAATGTGCAACTCTAAATAAAGTATTTTAAATGGGGAATGATAATAAAAATAATGTGTTATAGAGATAAAAATATATGTAAAATGAAAATACCTAACAAAAATAGTAAAAATGGAATGAGGACCAAATAATATAAAGTGTTCAAAGGTCCTTGCATTGTCTGGGAAATGGCAAAAGTGTTAGTCTACCTTAAAACTACAGTAAGTCATAATACATGTTCTAATATATAGAGTAATCATTGAAAGAATAATAAATAAATATGTAATTTAAAAGCTAATAGAAAAGAGGTGGAATTTTAAAATTCATCCAGAGGAAAGGAAAGAAGAAAGAATATAATAAGGATGACACATGTAGGAAAAAAATAGGAAGATGGCATATTTATACCTAAATATATCAGTAATGATGTGATGAACATGGGTTAAAAAGTCCTATCAAAGATAAAAATTATTGAAAGCCAACAACATTCTGCTAATAAAGGATACACAGTATATATAGATATACAGTGTTATTAAAAGAAAAACAGAGAAAGATATGCTGTACAAACAATAACCAAAACTGGTATGGACCTTTTAAAATTAACCAAAGCAGAAAATATCAACCAATGGGGAATACCATATTTAATAATTTTAGCTATGTATGTATTTACTAACACGCCTTCAATATATGTAAAAAAAATTAACAAAACATAGTTTTAAAATAGGCAAACCAACAATAACAAAAGATTTTAACATAATTAAAAAAAAATTAAAATACAACAAGTAGATTATAAAAATAAGTAAGAATATGAAGCATATGAAAAAGTCAATTAAGAAATGATTTAACTGACAAAGTAAAATAATAACAAAATATACATTTGTTTTAAGTACACATGAAACATTTACTAAAATCAGTAAAATTCTGGGTCATAAGGCAAACTTTGGTCAGTTTTAATAGCTTTGAAGTATATTCTCTGACCACAATGAAATAAAGGCAAAAAGTAATAACAAAAATAGAGCCAGAAGATTCCCAAATGTTTGGAAAATAAGCAATATACAGGTACTTCTACATAAGTCATATATCAATAACAGACACAATGCAAACTAAAAAATAATTTGAATTAAATGGTAATTAACATATGACAATTAGTAGAATTCAGCTAAGACAATGTGCAGAGGCAAGCCTCTAGCTTTATATGTAAATATTAGAAAGAAAAAGGCTTAAATCAATAATTGAACATTCATCTTAAACAGTTACAGTAAATTAAATATAAATAGGTACTACATGGAAAATGATAAAGGTTAGAACAATAATTAATAAAATCCCAAAGCAAATGTGAAATCAGAAGAATCAAGAAAGCCAAAAGTTGTTTCTTTGAAAAGGAAAATTAGCAATTCTAATAAGACTGACAGAAAGAAAGAAAAAAAGGAAGCAAGAAAGTAAGCAGGCTCACTTTAGCCTTTTGGAAAAGGGTCATTTCTATAATTTTTACAGATATTCAAAACATAATAAGAGAAAAGTATAAATAATCATGTGCCAATAAATCTGAAAGTTTAGATAAAATGTACATATTTCTTCAAAAACATACTTTACCAACACCAAATCAAGAATAAGTATAAAATCAAAATATTCCTTTATTTATTAAGGAATTGAATCAGCTATTAAATAATCTCCTCACAAAGAAAACTCTAAGCCCAGACAGCTTCACTTAGGAATTCTCCCAAACATTTAAAGAACTAGTAAACTAATATTTTAAAAACCCTTTTAATGAAGAGGGAAAAAGGAACACTTTCTAGCTAATTTCATGATGCATTCAACTTTGATAGAAAAATCTGATAATAATATTACCAAAAGGAAAATTAGAGGCACATTCGTCTAGGAAAATAGATGAAAAAAATCCTTAACAAAATATCACCAAATCCAGCAATGCATAAAAGAAATAGTACATCATGACCAAACTTATTACAAGTAAAGAGAAACAAAATCACATGGATTTCATTTCATCTTTATTATTGTTACAGATACAGTAAAATATTTTGATAGGATTCAACATACATTCATAATAAACACTCCTAGTCATAGGAATAGAAGGGAACTTCCTTAATCTTAAAAGAGGAATCTACAAAATATTTAATGATGATTTATTAAGAGATTTCTCATTGAAATTAGGAATGAAGATAGGGCTGTCCACTCTTGTCAATTCTATTTGGCATCGCATTAGAGGTCCTACTTAGTACAAGGCAAGGAAAACAAAGGAAAAGCATAAGAATTAGAGAAGAAGAAAGAAAATTGGAATCTGGGGAGAAAAAATGGTATTAAACATGGAAAACCCAAAGGATTTGCAGCCAAACTTGTAGAATTAATAAGTGACTTTAGCAAGTTTTCCATACACCAGATTAATAAAAACAAATTATTTGTCTATACTAGCAAAAGTAGAAAATTAAATTTTAAAAATATGTTTACAGTAGTATAAAAAACAGCAAAGATCTCTGAATAAATATTATAAAAAATGTACAAGACCTCTATGCTAAAAACTAAAACAATTAAAAAATGAAAATCAATAATGAGAGAAATTAAAGAAGTCCTAAACAAATCGAGAATATATACCATGTTCATGAAAAGTAAGCCATTATTGTAATTATGTTAATTATTCCAAGCACATCTATAAATTTAATACTATTCAATCAAAATGTCAACATACTCTTTACAGATATCAACATGCTGATTCTAAAATCTACATAGAAATTCAAAAGACCTATATCAATCAAGGTTATCTTTAAGAAGAAATATAACTGCAAGATTTATTCTACTAATCTCAAGACCTTCTATAAAATGATAGCAATTAATACTTTGAGCCATTATTATAGGAACAGAATAATAGAACAGAGGGATTGAAACAGCCAAACATTCATGACCACCAGATCACAACAAAGGTCACAGGGAAGTGTGTTAGGGAGAGGACAATAATTTCAATATATAGCACTGACATATAAGTTGAATACCATAAAAGTGAATCTTGATTCCTACTTCATCATATACAAAAATCAATTTCAGACAGAGTATATATCTAAATATAAAGGGTAACATAGCTAAGCTTTTAAACATAGAACAATATCTGTGTGATTTAGGAGTAAGCAAAAATATTTCTTAATACAATTGGTGCTACACAAAAGAACTCCACATAAAAGGGAAAAAATCAATAAACTGGATTAAATTAAAATTAAGGCTATCTTGATTTATCAAAAGATACCACAATGAGAATGAAAAAGTTGGGAATGGGAGAAAATATTTGTGGGATTTTCAAATTCCCCTATCAGAATGGCCATTATTGGGGAAAAAAATAAATACTGGCATGGACACAGAGAGAAAGGAATGCTTATGCACTGTTGAAGCAACCGCAAATTAGTACAATTTCAATGAAAAAATAGCATGAAGATTCTTCAAAGAATGAAAAGTAGATCTACTATTTGATTCAGCAATCCCACTACTGAATATCTACCCAACAGACCTGAATGTTTATAGCAGCACAATTCACAATAGCAAAGATATAGTATCAACTATATCCAGTTGAAGTGTCCTTCAACTGATCAGTGGATAAAGAAAATGTGATATATATATATACACCATGGAGTACTCCCATGGCCATAAAAATAAATGAAATAATGTCATTTTCAGCAACTTGGATTGAACCAATGATAAATATACACGGTCATAAAGTGGTGTAATGGACACTGGTAAGCCATGAAGGGGGGAAGATGGGAGGGAGGCAAGGGATTAAAAACTTACCTATCAGGTTCAATGTACACTATTCTAGTGAGGAGTTCACTAAAATTCCTGACTTCAGCATTCTGCAATTCATCCACATATCAAAAACATTTGTGCCCCTCTAATCTTTTGGGAGGAAGAAAAAAAAATACATAGTAAAACAAACAAACAAAAACTCCTAAAATTAAGTAAACAAACAAAAAGCCAGTGAGAAGAGGCTAAAACACATAAGTAGAAATTTTACAAAAATAAAATCCAAATATACATTTGGTATATTATATATTATATACCATATTATATGGTATATAACCATATGAATAGGTTCTCTGCTTTACTAGTCATGAGGAAAATGTTAATTAAAGCACATGCCAGGCCAGTGCAGACCTACAATTTAAAAAACAGCTTAGATTTTGTGGCCAAGAATATGGAGTGACTTTTTGTATACTTTGGGTGAGAGGGTAAATTGGTTATAATTCACTTTGGAAAATAATTTGACATTTTATTGTATAGCCAAACATTAATATCATGTATGATCCAGCATTTTCTCACCTTAATTTTTTTCTCATGTGTCAGGAGACATACCCAAGAATATTCATGTCAATGGTGTTCTTACACGCAACACACACACATTCAAATCTGCAAGGCCTCAAATGTCAGCAACAGAATGGATAAATAGAAGTATTTTAACACTATAATTTCACATGTGAGAGATTTATATTCAATAATATGAATGGATCTTTAAATCATTCATAATGTTGAGCGATGGAAAAAGGCCACAAACAATAAGCTACTTTAAAGGCCAAATGGCAGAGAAATTAAACCATATATCACATACATGTGCACATATGTGCACACATATAGTTTATTTTTTAAAGGAAGAGCTTCGTGATAGTTCCAAATGTAAAGGAAAGCACATAGCTTAGAAACCTGACATATATAAGTCACTGGTGACCATCTAGTTCTTTGTTTAAGTGATGGTTTCATTGTGAGATACCCAGATAATGGAATATTATGCAACCATTAAAATGAATATATGTGTGTACATGCACACACCCAACAGAGAGAGAGAGAGAGAGATTGAACACTATTTCTTGATATATCATAAAAATAAAATACTATCTAAAACAACAAATGAAGGTGTCCATGCCATTTTTAAAAAGACATATATACATATTTTTAAGTTACAAATTTGTGTGTTAAAAGAAATTAGTGTATGCCAGTGATTATTTCTATATGATGGAATTCATATCTTTTGTGTTTATTTGTGGTGTTGTAAAAGTTCTTTAGTGAAGGTGGAACACTTTCTTAAATATGCTACTTTTTAATTTCTAATTCATTATCACAGTACTGTTCAATGTTGAGTAAACTATTCATTTTTGCTATAGTTCTCATTCCCTGAGCAACCACAAAATAGAATATTGTGTATAGCGTGCAGTCTCTGTGCAGATCACCCAGCCCCCACAATGGCTGAAATAATTGTACCAACAATCTGACGTTATTTGTGCCATAGTGACACAGTAACCTTCATATTTAATATTTCCTTTTTTTTTTTTCTTTGATATGAGGTCTCACTCTTTCGCCCTGGGTAGAGTGCTATGGCATTGTAAGTTACAGCAACCTCAAAATCCTAAGCTCAAGCAAATACTCTTACCTTAGCCTCCTAAGTAGCTGGGACTACAGGTGCCCACCACAACAGCTGGCTAGTTTTTCTGTTTTTAGTAGAGATGTGTCTTGCTCTTGTTCAGACTTATCTCAGACTTCTGAGCTCAAGGGATCCACCTATCTTTGCCTCCCAGAGTTCTAGGATTACAGGCATGAGCCATTGCATCCTGCCTTCATAATGAATATTTCAAAAGCTTTAATTCCTTGTATCCTTTATGATTTTATATCTTCATTTCTAGAAATAAAAAAGAAATGGAAAATGAGACAGGTCTAGAGAGAAAGTTCACTCTTCTGAGAATGTATGTTCCAAATGTAAAGAAAATAAAGGCACTCAGGTTAGCCTCTGAACCTGAAGCTTTATGTTAATTTTGATTTTAAAATCTGCCACTTCCATCTCACAAAGAGCCAGGTGTGGCAAAAAGATCCTCTTGCGTAAGTCTATAAAATGAACCTCATCACTGAAAGTGTCAGAGCCCAGAGATTTATTATAAAGTGATATATTTTTCAAAGAGAAGCACAGAGTCTTTTAACACAGAATTTGTCAGGGACCTCGCCGACATCAAACAGATGCTTTTCACTTGGAGCATTTGACGCTTAAACATCAATGTTTCATATGTTAAGTGATTGGAAACTTGGGAACCATGAAGTAATACTTTTCTCTGATTTGGAAAATTTGACTCTTTAACAATGAAACTTTAGATGCATATTAAGAAATACTTTGAGAAGTGGTATAGTGTTTTCTTTATACAGAGACTATCATTTGGTTCAGTAATATTACTCTTTCAAGCATACACACACACACACAAAAAAAAAATCCCTAAAGTTGATTTCATGTTTCTGTGGGATTTTTTTTAACCCTCTCTACTCTATTCCCCTTAATTTACCTACATGTCTCATCGATTTCTTTAAAAAGCAAATAAGCACTATGAGTGTGCAGTGTGAGGCTTTGATAAAAGACTTCTAACAGGGGTCATTTATTTTCTTGCCTTAAAAAAGAAAGCGCATGCCAGAAGCCAATTACTGTCATGTCATATTCTTGAATAAACATGGTGTCTCTCTTAACCTAAGGCTGTTGCCAGCGTTCATAATTTTGCCTACATTTTAACCCAGATGGTTGGTTATATTGAGCTTTCCAATCATATTATAAACCAGAGAAACTATGCAAAGTCGGACAAGCAGAGCCTTGCTCTGGTTAATACCTCCACTCAGCTTTTGGTCCAGCTAACTTAACTATATCTTGAAATGGATCATAACAAGGGAAAGAGCTATTGCTTTTGGATTTAAAAAGTATGCAGTGCCCGGCACTCCTAATGCACAGGAGGAACAGCTGGGCCACCCAACATGGTCTTAAACCTGTACCATAAATAACAAAACGCAAACTAGAACTTTCCCAAGTAAAGAAACTTATGAATTTCATTGGACAGATGTTTCTTTATAAGATTTTTGCATTGTGCTTTTTAATTTAACAAATAAAACTTATTTGGATTGGATTCTATTATTCATTCTTCAGAGGCAAAGTCTGGACTAAACGGAATGAACATTTATTGACTATCCATAATGTACTAGAAAAGGTAACACATTATTGGAAAAGTTTGCTTTTGCTGAACAAACCATTATAATTCTTAATAAGAATAATCTTTTGCTGAACCCCTATTACACTAATATTCAAAATAGTCTTACCAGAGAGATATTATATTCACTCTTCAAATGAGAAAACAAATTCAGGGAGAGTGGTTTATGTGTCCACAGTCACATTGCAATGGACTCAGACTTAGATATTCCGCACTTTATGGTTATGATCTTTCTACTACATGTTTCTTTATTTTATAGAAAATATAAATGAGGGTTGAGTATACCTATAAGTGAGACATCTATTTCCCATAAAGGAAGAGAGTTTTGCTATCACTCCAGGAGGGGGTGACAACAGAGGGTGCATATGGGAAAAGGCACTAAATAATACAGAAATCAGACCCAGATGGAAATCAGACCCAGGAAAATGTCAACTCTAGTACTGATAAACACAATGAGATAGAATGACTTTAGGTATGTTAAAAAAAGGGCCTTGCTCTCCCATGTCAAGACTGACTCTGGACCAGCTTGCCTGCAGGCTCATTCAGAACTAGAGAATAGGATTCCTGCCTCTCATTGATCTGGGGTTTGCTGTTTTCTGGTGATTCCATTTTACTCCATGAGGAAACGTAGACTAGGGAAGCCATCTACCAGACAACTCCATTCTCCTTCATGGAGCAAGTGGGAAATGGGGCAAGAATCCAGTAATGCTATGCTTATAGAAGTTATGCAGAAAATCAAGAGACAAAGGGGAAAAAGTTTCCCTTATAACATTCTCTAGCATTTTGATTTCTTAATTACTAAACCTGAAATAAGCCACAGGTATGCCCCCTATTCCCTGCAACTTACAGAGGAGATTCTTTCTTGACAGTCCAGCTTCTGTCTTCAAGAAGCTTGAGCCCCTCTACTGTTTGTACATCTCAGCTCTAGTGTGCAGTTTAGATTTTATTACCAGAAGGTGTTGAAGTGGGTCCAATTTTTGTATTTATCAAATTAACTCAGGGCTTAATTCTATCCTTAGTATGAAAAGTCTCTTCTTCCTCTATTTCCTATTTCAAATTATGTTGAGATATATAATTTACCAGAGATAAAACATAAAATAACATAATACAACACAGATCCTCCTTTTGTACAGGTAGAGATACTTCAAATTTGGTTAAGTTATTTTTTATGGTCAAATCAGAAGGATATAATTAAAGTGAAAACTCCCTTGCTCTCTCATAAGTTAAATGCAATTAAAGGCAACTTCACAAACATTAAAATCCAAAAACCCTACTTCCAAAGTTATCATTCTCACTTTCACACCTGCAAGGAGTTACACTTGCTCCAGCAACTCCAGCGCAAAACAGATGAAGTTCCTTTAGGACTCCAGACAGTGAGCTGACTAAAACCTCCTGAGGTGCTCATCTTCCCTAACCAGGGTATGCAAATATTTCCAAGTTATAATTTGATTTCCTCCTTTTACTTTGTAATTCTGAAACTGCAACACAATACGAAAGATAAGCTCTTACAAAGCTTATCTAACCCACCGAAGGAAGGAAGAAAGGAAGGGAGGGGGGAGAAGGAGGAAGGAAGGAAGGAAGAGGAAAGGAGGGAGGGAGGGAGACAAAGAATGAAAGCAAGAAAATGAAAGAGAAAGAAAGAAAGAAATGGATGGCAAATAGTCTTGCTGTGACATATACCAGAGATTCTACCATGGCCTCTGACTATAGATTTGTCGAAACAATAAAATCTGATTCTTAGGGGCATTGTTTCCTAATCTCCAAGTATGTGGCAGGAAAATTCCCTTCCACACGTTTCTCACTGAAAAAGCTGTTGCTGCTCCTGAGAACTGTCTGTCCCATTAGGACTTACCTCCTTGCCATGTGCACCACAGGCAGAATCTGAGAGGTTAAGGACAGATAATGTGAGGTTATTCTGAGACATGGACAAAAGGAAGCGGAGTCCAGGTTCTGTGTGCAATGTGGCCTTTATTTTACCTGGATGCAAGCGGGCTCAGTTTGAAAAAGAAGTTAGCATGTGGGTAAGGTGGGGTAGGAATATAAGAGTTCAGTGGGGTAGAGATTGGAGCATTCATTCCTTCCTGGGTGGGACTTTCACTGGCTCATTCCCTCCTGGGCAGGAACTTCTACTCTGGGCAAGGTGGTTCTATTTGGGCAGGTCCCTACATTCGGCCCTATTAGAATCCCTCCTCCACTTTGAACTTTTCCAGGTCTTAAATAACTTGTACTATCCTAGTCAAGAGAGTAAGGTAATGCTATCCCAGAGGTCTCCTATCAGATCAACATCTAATCCAGATCTACTCTGTCAATCACTGCCCCACCTGGCTTTCCTTCACCCTTTTAACTTCCCTGTGCCTTTGTTTATATTTCTTATTGGGCAGGTTTTTTCAAGGCATAGGAAATAACTATATCCCCCACTCACTCTGTCACCATGAAGGTCACCAATAGCACTCAATCTTCAAGGGCTAGTTTCCAATTGCATTGACTATCTATACCAGTCACTTTTTAAAAGGCTGATATCAATAATTTCCTGATTATGGTCTCTCTGTGGGGGATTCATTTCAGGCTGCTAACTGAGATCTTGTGGGCCTTTGTCTGGTACATTTATTTGAACCTTTGTCATTCCTGTTTTTATATATATATATATATATATATTTTATTGTTGGGGATTCATTGAGGGTACAATAAGCCAGGTTACATTGATTGCAATTGTTAGGCAGAGTCCCTCTTGCAATCATGTCTTGCCCCCATAAAGTGTGACACACACCAAAGCCCCAAACCCCTCCCTCCATACCTCTTTCTGTTTTTCCCCACCCCATAACCTTAATTGTCCTCATATGAAAATTGAGTACATAGGATTCATGCTTCTCCATTCTTGTGATGCTTTACTAAGAATAATGTCTTCCACTTCCATCCAGGTTAATATGAAGGATGTAAAGTCTCCATTTTTTTTTTTTTTTTATTGTTGGGGATTCATTGAGGGTACAATAAGCCAGTTACACTGATTGCAATTGTTAGGTAAAGTCCCTCTTGCAATCATGTCTTGCCCCCATAAAGTGTGACACACACCAAGGCCCCACCCTCCTCCCTCGATCCCTCTTTCTGCTTCCCCCCCCATAAACTTAATTGTCATTAATTGTCCTCATATCAAGATTGAGTACATAGGATTCATGCTTCTCCATTTTTGTGATGCTTTACTAAGAATAATGTCTTCCACTTCCATCCAGGTTAATACGAAGGATGTAAAGTCTCCATTTTTTTTAATAGCTGAATAGTATTCCATGGTATACATATACCACAGCTTGTTAATCCATTCCTGGGTTGGTGGGCATTTAGGCTGTTTCCACATTTTGGCAATGGTAAATTGAGCTGCCATAAACAGTCTAGTACAAGTGTCCTTATGATAAAAGGATTTTTTTCCTTCTGGGTAGATGCCCAGTAATGGGATTGCAGGATCGAATGGGAGGTCTAGGTTGAGTGCTTTGAGGTTTCTCCATACTTCCTTCCAGAAAGGTTGTACTAGTTTGCAGTCCCACCAGCAGTGTAAAAGTGTTCCCTTCTCTCCACATCCACGCCAGCATCTGCAGTTTTGAGATTTTGTGATGTGGGCCATTCTCACTGGGGTTAGATGATATCTCAGGGTTGTTTTGATTTGCATTTCTCTAATATATAGAGATGCTGAACATTTTTTCATATGTTTGTTAGCCATTCGTCTGTCATCTTTAGAGAAAGTTCTATTCAGGTCTCTTGCCCATTGATATAAGGGATTGTTGGCTTTTTTCATGTGGATTAATTTAAGTTCTCTATAGATCCTGGTTATCAAGCTTTTGTCTGATTGAAAATATGCAAATATCCTTTCCCATTGTGTAGGTTGTCTCTTTGCTTTGGTTATTGTGTCCTTAGCTGTACAGAAGCTTTTCAGTTTAATGAAGTCCCATTTGTTTATTTTTGTTGTTGCAATTGCCATGGCAGTCTTCTTCATGAAGTCTTCCCCCAGGCCAATATCTTCCAGTGTTTTTCCTATGCTTTCTTTGAGGATTTTTATTGTTTCATGCCTTAAATTTAAGTCCTTTATCCATCTTGAATCAATTTTTGTGAGTGGGGAAAGGTGTGGGTCCAGTTTCAGTCTTTTACATGTAGACATCCAGTTCTCCCAACACCATTTATTGAATAGGGAGTCTTTCCCCCAAGGTAAATTCTTGTTTGGTTTATCAAAGATTAGGTGGTTGTAAGATGTTAGTTTCATTTCTTGGTGTTCAATTCGATTCCAAGTGTCTATGTCTCTGTTTTTGTGCCAGTACCATGCTGTCTTGAGCACTATGGCTTTGTAGTACAGACTAAAATCTGGTATGCTGATGCCCCCAGCTTTATTTTTGTTACTAAGAACTGCCTTAGCTATACGGTTTTTTTCCGGTTCCATTCAAAACGCAGAATCATTTTTTCCAAATCTTGAAAGTACGATGTAGGTACTTTGATAGGAATGGCATTGAATAGGTAGATAGCTTTGGGAAGTATAGACATTTTAACAATGTTGATTCTTCCCATCCATGAGCATGGTATGTTCTTCCATTTGTTAATATCCTCTGCTATTTCCTTTCTGAGGATTTCATAGTTTTCTTTACAGAGGTCCTTCACCTCCTTCGTTAGGTATATTCCTAGGTATTTCATTTTCTTTGAAACTATGGTGAAGGGAGTTGTGTCCTTAATTAGCTTCTCACCTTGACTGTTATTGGTGTATACAAAGGCTACTGACTTGTGGACATTGATTTTATATCCTGAAACATTACTGTATTTTTTGATGACTTCTAGGAGTCTTGTGGTTGAGTCTTTGGGGTTCTCTAAGTATAAGATCATGTCGTCAGCAAAGAGGGAGAGTTTGACCTCCTCTGCTCCCATTTGGATTCCCTTTATTTCCTTGTCTTGCCTAATCGTATTGGCTAGAACTTCCAGCACTACGTTGAATAGTAAAGGTGACAGAGGACAACCTTGTCTGGTTCCAGTTCTAAGAGGAAAAGCTTTCAGTTTTACTCCATTCAGTAAAATATTGGCTGTGGGTTTGTCATAGATAGCTTCAATCAGTTTTAGAAATGTGCCACCTATGCCTATACTCTTCAGTGTTCTAATTAGAAAAGGATGCTGGATTTTATCAAATGCTTTTTCTGCATCTATTGAGAGGATCATGTGATCTTTATTTTTGCCTCTGTTAATACGGTGGATAACGTTTATAGACTTGCGTATGTTAAACGAGCCTTGCATCCCTGGGATGAAGCCTACTTGATCATGATGAATGACTTTTTTGATGATAAGCTGTAATCTATTGGCCAGGATTTTGTTGAGAATTTTTGCGTCTATGTTCATGAGTGAGATTGGTCTGAAATTCTCCTTTTTGTTTGGGTCTTTTCCTGGTTTTTGGTATCAGGGTGATGTTTGCTTCATAGAATGTGTTGGCGAAGATTCCTTCTCCCTCAATTTTTTGGAATAATTTCTGCAGTACAGGAATCAGCTCTTCCTTGAAGGTTTGATAGAATTCTGGAGTGAAGCCATCTGGACCAGGGCATTTTTTAGTTGGAAGCTTTTTTATTGTTTCTTTGATCTCAGTGCTTGAAATTGGTCTGTTCAGGAGGTCTATTTCATCCTGGCTAAGTCTAGGGAGAGGGTGTGATTCCAAATATTGATCCATTTCCTTCACATTGTCAAATTTCTGGGCATAGAGTTTCTGGTAGTATTCAGAGATGATCTCTTGTATCTCTGTGGGATCAGTTGTTATTTCCCCTTTATCGTTTCTGATTGAGGTTATTAGAGATTTTACTTTTCTATTTCTAGTTAGTCTGGCTAATGGTTTATCTATTTTATTTATTTTTTCAAAAAACCAACTCCTTGTTTCATTAATTTTCTGAATGATTCTTTTGTTTTCAATTTCATTGATCTCTGATTTGATTTTGGATATTTCTTTTCTTCTACTGGGTTTAGGCTTAGATTGTTCTTCTTTTTCCAATTCCATAAGATCTCTTGTGAGATTGTTGATGTGCTCTCTTTCTGTTTTTCGAATGTAGGCATCTAAAGTGATGAATTTTCCTCTCAAAACTGCTTTTGCAGTATCCCACAGGTTTTGGTAGCTTGTGTCTTCATTGTTGTTATACTCAAGGAAGTTAATGATTTCCTGTTTTATTTCTTCCTGCACCCATCTGTTATTCAACAGAAGATTGTTTAATTTCCATGCCTTTGGGTGGGCTTGAGCATTTTTGTTAGAGTTGAGTTCTACCTTTAGTGCCTTATGGTCTGAAAAGATACAAGGTAAAATTTCAATTCTTTTGATTCTGTTGATATTTGTTTTGTGTCCCAGGATATGATCAATTTTGGAGAATGTTCCATGGGGTGATGAGAAGAATGTATATTCTTTATCTTTGGGGTGGAGTGTTCTATATGCATCTATCAAGCATAGTTGTTCTAGGGTCTCATTTAAATCTCTTACATCTTTGTTTAATTTCTGTTTAGAGGATCTGTCCAGCTCTGTAAGAGGTGTGTTAAAGTCCCCTGTTATGATGGTATTATCAGATATCATATTGCTCAGACTGAGTAAGGTGTGCTTCAGGAATCTGGGAGCATTTAAATTGGGTGCATAAATATTTAGAATGGAAATGTCTTCTTGTTGTATTTTTCCGTTGACCAATATAAAGTGACCATCTTTGTCTTTTTCCACTTTAGTTGCTTTAAATCCACATGTATCTGAAAATAAGATTGCAACTCCTCTTTTCTTCTGAATTCCGTTTGCCTGAAAAATTGTCTTCCAACCCTTGACTCGGAGCTTTAATTTGTGTTTTGAGGCCAGGTGTGTTTCTTGCAGACAGCAAATGGATGGCTTTTGTTTTTTAATCCAGTCAGCCAATCTATATCTCTTCAGTGGGGAATTCAAGCCATTAACATTTATTGAGATAATTGATAAGTGTGGTAGTATTCTATTCGTCTTATTTGGTGAGAGTCCATTGCTTAGTTTTATCTTTTGCATCAGTGTGGAGGTTAGGTTCTGTCCTTTGATTTCTGAGTTCTTACTTTGCTGCTGATCCATTGTGGTGGTCAGTGTGCAGAACAGGTTGAAGTATTTCCTGTAGAGCTGGTCTTGTTGTGGCAAATTTCCTCAATGTTTGTATATCCGTAAATGATTTGATTTCTCGGTCAATTTTGAAGCTTAGCTTAGCAGGGTACAGAATTCTGGGCTGAAAATTGTTCTGTTTAAGTAGATTAAAGGTAGATGACCATTGTCTTCTTGCTTGGAAAGTTTCATTAGAGAAGTCTGCGGTCACTCTGATGAATTTGCCCCTGTAGGTCAACTGGCGCTTACTCCTGGCAGCTTGCAGAATCTTTTCTTTTGTCTTGACTTTGGACAGGTTCATCACAATGTGTCTTGGAGAAGCTCAGTTAGAGTTGAGGCGACCTGGGGTCCGATATCCCTCTGAAAGCAGTGTGTCAGACTCTTTGGTGATGTTTGGGAAATTTTCTTTTATAATATTCTCTAGTATGGCTTCCATTCCTCTGGGGCATTCTTCTTCCCCTTCTGGAATTCCTATAACTCGTATGTTGGAACGCTTCATAAAGTCCCATAATTCTGACAGTGAACGTTCTGCTTTCTCTCTCTTCTTTTCTGCCTCTTTTACTGTCTGAGTTATCTCAAGAACTTTGTCTTCTACCTCTGAAATTCTTTCTTCTGCATGGTCTAACCTGTTGCTGATACTTTCCATTGTATCTTTAAGTTCCCTAATTGACTGTTTCAGTTCCTTCAGGTCTGCTATATCCTTTTTATATTCTTCATATCGTTCATCTCTTATTTGATTCTGTTTTTGGATTTCCTTTTGGTTATTTTCCACTTTATTAGCAATTTCCTTCATTGTTTCCATCATTTCTTTCATTGTTTTCAACATGTGTATTCTAAATTCCCTTTCTGTCATTCCTAACATTTCTATACTGGTGGAATCATCTGCAGTAGCTACCTCATGGTCCCTTGGTGGGGTTGTTCTAGACTGGTTCTTCATGTTGCCTGGAGTTTTCTGCTGATTCTTCCTCATGAGTGATTTCTTTTATCTGTTTCCTTGCCCTAATTTTCCTTTCACTTCCTCTTGCTCTTTAAGTTCTTGTGCAGTTGTGGGTGGGTTTAGACGGATTGAACACACGCGACCACTTGCCGGTTTTCCACTGTTTTAGTCCTCCTCTTGGGGTCCGGAAGTCTCTCGCTGACTCCCTGTATCTTCATAGGAGTGATGATAGGCAGTTCCCACCAGCCAGAGATGCCTGGAGTCCTATCTCCCCAGACTCACGGTGCCCAGATGCAAGGAAGCTGTTACTCGGCTGCCATCTTCGTCTCCATTTTTTTTTAATAGCTGAATAGTATTCCATGGTATACATATACCACAGCTTGTTAATCCATTCCTGGGTTGGTGGGCATTTAGGCTCTTTCCACATTTTGGAGATTGTAAATTGAACTGCAATAAACAGTCTAGTACAATTGTCCTTATGATAAAAGGATTTTTTTTCCTTCTGGGTAGATGCCCAGTAATGAGATTGCAGGATCAAATGGGAAGTCTAGCTTGAGTGCTTTGAGGTTTCTCCATACTTCCTTCTAGAAAGGTTGTACTAGTTTGCAGTCCCACCAGCAGTGTAAAAGTGTTCCCTTCTCTCCACATCCATGCCAGCATCGGCAGTTTTGAGATTTTGTGATGTGGGCCATTCTCACTGGGGTTAGATGATATCTCAGGGTTGTTTTGATTTGCATTTCTCTAATATATAGAGATGATGAACATTTTTTCATATGTTTGTTAGTCATTCGTCTGTCATCTTTAGAGAAGTTCTATTCATGTCTCCTGGCAATTGATATATGGGATTGTTGGCTTTTTTCATATAGATTAATTTGAGTTCTCTGTAAATCCTAGTTATCAAGCTTTTGTCTGATTGAAAAAATGCAAATATCCTTTCCCATTGTGTAGGTTGTCTCTTTGCTTTGGTTATTGTCTCCTTAGTTGTACAGAAGCTTTTCAGTTTAATGAAGTCCCATTTGTTTATTATTGTTGTTGTTGCAATTGCCATGGCAGTCTTCTTCATGAAGTCTTTCCCCACGCCAATATATTCCAGTGTTTTTCCTATGTTTTCTTTGAGGATTTTTATTGTTTCATGCCTTAAATTTAAGTCCTTTATCCATCTTGAATCAATTTTTGTGAGTGAGGAAAGGTGTGGGTCCAGTTTCAGTCTTTTACATGTAGACATCCAGTTCTCCCAACACCATTTATTGAATAGGGAGTCTTTCCCCCCAGGTATGTTCTTGTTTGGTTTATCGAAGATTAGGTGGTTGTAAGATGTTAGTTTCGTTTCTTGGTTTTCAGTTCGATTCCAAGTGTCTATGTCTCTATTTTTGTGCCAGTACCATGCTGTCTTGACCACTATAGCTTTGTAGTACAGACTAAAATCTGGTATGCTGATGCCCCCAGCTTTATTTTTATTACTAAGAACTGCTTTAGCTATATGGGTTTTTTTCTGGTTCCATACAAAACGCAGAATCATTTTATCCAAATCTTGAAAGTACGATGTTGGTATTTTGATAGGAATGGCATTGAATAGGTAGATTGCTTTGGGGAGTACAGACATTTTAACAATGTTGATTCATCCTCCATTAGCATGGTATGTTTTTCCATTTGTTAATGTCCTCTGCTATTTCCTTTGTGAGGATTTCATAATTTTCTTTATAGAGGTCCTTCACCTCCTTTGTTAGGTATATTCCTAGGTATTTCATTTTCTTTGAAACTATGGTGAAGTGAGTTGTGTCCTTAATTAGCTTCTCATCTTCACTGTTATTGGCGTATACAAAGGCTACTGACTTGAGGACATTGATTTTACATCTTAAAACATTACTGTATTTTTTGAGGACTTCTAGGAGTCTTGTGGTTGAGTCTTTGGGGTTCTCTATGTATAAGATCATGTCGTCAGCAAAGACGGAGGGTTTGACTTCCTCTGCGCCCATTTGGATTCCCTTTATTTCCTTGTCTTGCCTAATTGTATTGGCTACAACTTCTAGCACTATGTTGAATAGTAAAGGTGACAGAGGACAACCTTGTCTGGTTTCAGTTCTAAGAGGAAATGCTTTCAGTTTTACTCCATTCAGTAAAATATTAGCTGTGGGTTTGTCATAGATAGCTTCAATCATTTTTAGAAATGTGCCACCTGTGCCTATACTCTTCAGTGTTCTAATTAGAAAAGGATGCTGGATTTTATCAAATGCTTTTTCTGAATCTATTGAGAGGATCATATGATCTTTATATTTGCCTCTGTTAATATGGTGGATAACGTTTATGGACTTGCGTATGTTAAACGAGCCTTGCATCCCTGGGATGAAGCCTACTTGATCATGATGAATGACTTTTTTGATGATAAGCTGTAATCTATTGGCTAGGATTTTGTTGAGAATTTTTGCATCTATAGTCAATGAGTGAGATTGGTCTGAAATTCTCCTTTTTGTTTGGGTCTTTTCCTGGTTTTGGTATCAGGGTGATGTTTGCTTCATAGAATGTGTTGGGGAAGATTCCTTCTCCCTCAATTTTTTGGAATAATTTCTGCAGTACAGGAATCAGCTCTTCCTTGAAGGTTTGATAGAATTCTGGAGTGAAGCCATCTGGACCAGGGCATTTTTGGTTGGAAGATTTTTTATTGTTTCTTTGATCCCAGTGCTTGAAATTGGTCTGTTCAGGAGGTCTATTTCTTCCTGGCTAAGTCTAGGGAGAGGGTGTGATTCCAAATATTGATCCATTTCCTTCACATTGTCAAATTTCTGGGCATAGAGTTTCTGGTAGTATTCAGAGATGATCTTTTGTATCTGTGGGATCAGTTGTTATTTCCCCTTTATCATTTCTGATTGAGTTTACTAGAGATTTTACTTTTCTATTTCTCATTAGTCTGGCCAATGGTTTATCTAATTTATTTATTTTTTCAAAAAACCAACTCCTTTATTCATTAATTTTCTGAATGATTCTTTTGTTTTCAATTTCATTGATCTCTGATTTGATTTTGAAGATTTCTTTTCTTCTACTGAGTTTAGGCTTAGATTGTTCTTCTTTTTCCAATTCCATAAGATCTCTTGTGAGATTGTTGATGTGCTCTCTTTCTGTTTTTCGAATGTAGGCATCTAAAGCGATGAGTTTTCCTCTCAAAACTGCTTTTGCAGTATCCCACAGGTTTTGGTAGCTTGTGTCTTCATTGTTGTTGTGCTCAAGGAAGTTGATGATTTCCTGTTTTATTTCTTCCTGCACCCATCTGTTATTCAACAGAAGACTGTTTAATTTCCATGCTTTTGTGTGGGGTTGAGCGTTTTTGTTAGAGTTGAGTTTCACCTTTAGTAGCTTATGGTCTGAGAAGATACAAGGTAAAATTTCAATTCTTTTGATTCTGTTGATATTTGTTTTGTGTCCCAGGATATGATCAATTTTGGAGAATGTTCCATGGGGTGATGAGAAGAATGTATATTCTTTATCTTTGGGATGGAGTGTTCTATATGCATCTATCAAGCACAGTTGTTCTAGGGTCTCATTTAAATCTCTTATATCTTTGTTTAATTTCTGTTTAGAGGATCTGTCCAGCTCTGTAAGAGGAGTGTTAAAGTCCCCTGTTATGATGGTATTATCAGATATCATATTGCTCAGACTGAGTAAGGTCTGTTTCAGGAATCTGGGAGCATTTAAATTGGGTGCATAAATATTTAGAATTGAAATGTCTTCTTGTTGTATTTTTCCGTTGACCAATATAAAGTGACCATCTTTGTCTTTTTCCACTTTAGTTGCTTTAAATCCACATGTATCTGAAAATAAGATTGCAACTCCTCTTTTCTTCTGAATTCCATTAGCCTGAGAAATTGTCTTCCAACCCTTGACTAGGAGTTTTCATTTGTCTTATGAAGCCATGTGTATTTCTTGCAGACAGCAGATGGGTGGCTTGTGTTTTTTAATCCAGTCAGCCAATCTATGTCTCTTCAGTGGGGAATTCAAGCCATTAACATTTATTGAGATAATTGATAAGTGTGGTAGTATTCTATTCATCTTATTTTCTGAGAGTCCATTTCTTAGCTTTGTCTTTTGCACCAGTGTGGAGGTTAGGTTCTGTCCTTTAATTTCTGAGTTCTTACTTTGCTGCTGATCCATTGTGATGGTCAGTGTGTAGAACAGGTTGAAGTATTTACTGTAGAGCTGGTCTTGTTGTGGCGAATTTCCTCAATGTTTGTATATCCGTAAATGATCTGATTTCTCTGTCAATTTTAAAGCTTAGCTTAGCAGGGTACAGAATTCTGGGCTGGAAATTGTTCTGTTTAAGTAGATTAAAGGTAGATGACCATTGTCTTCTTGCTTGGAAAGTTTCATTAGAGAAGTCTGCAGTCACTCTGAATGGATTTGCCCCTTTAGGTCAACTGGCGCTTACTCCTGGCAGCTTGCAGAATCATTTCTTTTGTCTTGACTTTGGACAGGTTCATCACAATGTGTCTTGGAGAAGCTCGGTTAGAGTTGAGGCAACCTGGGGTCCGATATCCCTCTGAAAGCAGTGTGTCAGAATCTTTGGTGATATTTGGGAAATTTTCTTTTATAATATTCTCTAATATGGCTTCCATTCCTCTGATGCATTTTTCTTCCCCTTCTGGGATTCCTATAACTCGTATGTTGGAACGCTTCATAAAGTCCCATAATTCTGACAGTAAACGCTGTGCTTTCTCTCTCTTCTTTTCTGTCTCTTTTACTATGTGAGTTATCTCAAGAACTTTGTCTTCTACCTCTGAAATTCTTTCTTCTGCATGGTCTAACCTGTTGCTGATACTTTCCATTGCATCTTTAAGTTCCCTAATTGACTGTTTCAGTTCCTTCAGCTCTGCTATATCCTTTCTATATTCTTCATATTGTTCATCTCTTATTTGATTCTGTTTTTGGATTTCCTTTTGGTTATTTTCCACTTTATTAGCAGTTTTCTTTATTGTTTCCATCATTTCTTTCATTATTTTCATCATGTGTATTCTAAATTCCCTTTCTGTCATTCCTAACATTTCTTTATAGGTGGAATCCTCTGAAGTAGCTACCTCGTGGTCCCTTGGCGGGGTTGTTCTGGACTCGTTCTTCATGTTGCCTGAAGTTTTCTGCTGATTCTTCCTCATGAGTGATTTCTTTTATCTGTTTCCTTACCCTAATTTTCCTTTCACTTCCTCTTGCTCTTTAAGTTCTCGTGCCTGTGGACTGAGGTTTTGATGAGTTCTTTTGGTACAGGACCAGAAGGATGAGAAGTTTGAAGAGCAAGAAAGGGATGGAAGAAAGGAGGAATGAGTGAAAAGGAAAAAAAATAGAGAAAGGAGAGGGGGTGGGTAAAAGGAATATTGACAAAAAGTAGAGAGGCACAGAAAGAGGGAGACAGAGCAATATAGGTGTACAGTAGGGTACTTTGACACAATCTTAAAAAACCCCCCACCTTCCGGGGGTGCCCAGTTGGGTGGTTCCCTTGAGGTCAGCAGCTCTTTGCTTACCTGGTCAGACACAGTACCCCACTTCCACCAAGTAGAGAGGAAAGACAATAATGCTATAAATCAAACCAAAACAAGCAAACAGAAAACTTTACGGGATGAAATGGTTGAAAAACCAAATAATAGTGGTAGAAACACTAGCAAAAATGAAGTTCTAGTTATTGAAAAAGGCAGCAATGGGAAATTATAATTACACTAGAAATGTTGAGAAAGAAAAAAATCTGTATGAAAAGGTTGAAATTAAAAAACAAAACAACATCAAAATAAACAGAAAAACAACCAAACCAAAAAAAAAAAAACAGAAAAAAAAAAAACACAACCAAAAACAAAGCAGTATGTATATGTTGTTGAATATTGTCTGGGGAACACGTGGTCTTCTGGGGTATGAGCGTTAATCACAGTGCTGATACGACTAGAGGCTGCAGATTTCTCCAACCCCACCAGGTAGACACCCTAAATCTCTTTTCAGCCCTCCTAAAAGGCACTTTGAAGTTGTAAACTCGCTGAGTAGAAGCTTTCCCAGTAAAGTGCTTGTCACTGGAATCACTGCTGAAGTGGCTATCCATTTACCCAGTGTGTGAAAACCAGTCTCACTCTGCCCCTGAGGGTTAGGGCTGTAAGGCGGCTCAGACCCCGCCCTTAGGCTACTCAGTAGCTGGGTTAACCAGCTCCCGCTGGATTCTTGCTCTGGGACCCTGAGGGCAGAGCTTGCCAGGACAGATCACTCACAATGGCTCCCTGTGGCCCACAGCCAAACACTATTAGCTCCATCTGGCTCAGCGGCTCAGACTGGGGCCCTAGACAACAGCCAAAGTTCTCTGCTCCCACTCAGGCTCTCTCCAAGGCAGTTCAACTGAGTGCCAAGTCCAAAGACACCAAAACAGTTCACAGGTAAGGCCTTTCCAGTTTGCAGTCTCGCTGCTACTGTACTTACTTATAGTTGCTGGCGGGTTTAGACCTATTTAGCACACGCGACCACTTGCTGGTTTTCCACTGTTTTAGTCCTCCTCTTGGGGTCCAGAAGTCTCTCGCTGACTCCCTGTATCCTCACAAGGATGATTATAGGCAGATCCCACCAGCCAGAGATGCCTGGAGTCCTATCTCCCCAGACTCACGGTGCCCAGATGTAAGGAAGCTGTTCCTCAGCCGCCATCTTGCTCCCAAGCTCCAAACCTTTGTCATTCTTTTGGATTTGATAGTAGCTAAGACGAACACACAAACAAATAAACAAAAAGTAACAACCTTCCCTTACCCAATATCTTTTTTTTTTCTTTTTTGAGACAGAGTCTCACTTTGTTGCCCTCAGTAGAGTGCAGTCATGTCATAGGTCACAGTAACCTCAAACTGTTGGGCTCAAGCAATGCTCTTGCCTCAGCCTCCCAGTAGCTGGGACAACAGGTGACCACCACATGCATGGCTATTTTTAGAGACAGGATCTCCTCACACCTAGGTGTATCTCTTTTTCCATTTCCAAATCTCTAGACCAGTCATTTTCAAATGACTGGTGTGAAAATATTTTAAAATCATTAATTAAATTATTTTTGAAATAAGTTCAAAGCACAGGTAAGTATATTCTTTTTCACTGTTTTTCAGATCAACACGATTTAAGTGTGCATAGAAGTTTATCTACAAGTTCAAGTGTGCCATGAGGTGCAAAAGGCTGACAAACACTGCTCTCGGGTATCCTCTCAGTTCTTGTTTTTTCTATCACATGGACCCAAGCTGCCTAAAGTCTCAACAGTTCTCCTCAGGAAATCTTCCTTCAGGTTAATGATTGTGGTTTTCCTTTATTTTGCTTTCATTCTTACTGCCTCACCTCTCCTGTCTGCTAGTGTGCATCCAGACAGCACACCTCTCTCAATGCAGCTGAATCCTCACCTCCACTTTCTGTGTGCATTGAAACAGCACTCCTCTCCCTACGCACCCAAGTCCTCATCTCTCCATTCTGTCGCACTGGACCGCACCTGGACCGACTCTGGACCGCACCTGAGTCCTCACCTCCCCTTTCTGCTAGTGTGCATCCAGACAGCTCTCCTCTCCCAGAACACCTGAGTCCTCACCTCCCCTTTCTGTTAGTGTGCATCCAGACAGCACTCCACTCCCAGAGCACCTGAGTCTTCATCTCCCCTTTCTGGAAGTGTGCATCCAGACAAGCACTCTTCTCCCAGAGCACCCAAGTTCTCTCCTCTCCCTTCTGCTACTGTGCATCCAGATAGCTCTCCTCTCCCAGAACACCTGAGTCCTTACCTGTCTTTTCTGCCAGTGTGCATCTAGACAGCAATCTTGTCCCAGAGCACTGGAGTCCTCACCTCCCCTTCCTGCTAGTATGCATCCACACAGCACTCCTCTCCCAGAACACCCAAGTCCTTACCTGTCTTACCAGTGTGCATCCAGACAGCACTCTTGTACCAGAGCACTGGAGTCCTCACCTCTCCTTTCTGCTAGTGTGCATCCAGACAGCTCTCCTCTCCCAGAACACCCAAGTCCTTACCTGTCTTACCAGTGTGCATCCAGACAGCACTCCTCTCCCAAAGCACTGGAGTCCTCACCGCCCCTTCCTGCTAGTGTCCATCCACACAGCACTCCTCTCCCAAAGCACCCTAGTTTCTCATTCATTTTCTAGTAAAAATAGATTCCTAGGTAAGGCATTCTAGTCATGGGCCTTCTTAATTTTCTTCTTCGCCTTTGGATTAAAAAAACTAATTGTGCCTTCTTTTTCAGTTCCAAAACATAAACTCTTCCATGAAAAAATTATTTATAAGCAAAATGGATTGCCTTTCTGTGGTTAAAGTCAATGTCTTAGAAGGCCATCTGAAATGTGAAGTCATGATCAGAACTCAATATAATTAATAAATGTGGAGTCATCTTGAGACGACATATTTGGGAAATCAAAACCTGTGACCAAATTACAGGAATCCATGAGGCTATCATTCCTTTCCACAAATTCTCTCCCTTCTTCTTGACCCTCGGAATAAAGATTACAATGTCAGAAAGTTGATTTAGCACTACCTGTAGATGCCTGGTTTGACACACACTATTGTTCCTTCACCCACATGAAACTGAGATGTTTTTACAGTTGAAAATCTAATCTACAAACTTAAGAAAAATTGTAAATACAGCAAAGAAAATAAATAAATGAATAAAATAAAAATTATTATACCAAACTCTTTTAATTTCCACTGTTACTTATCCATCTCCAAAATGTTTATTAGTATCATCCAAAATTTTAATTCTATAACAGTATTAATCTGTTTTTACAACTATACTAAACTTAGTTTAAACTATATTTAAACAAATTCAAGCTCTTCCTGATTTATTGCTTTACTATTTGTTTTTGTATCTCTCTTCTTAAATATATATGAGGAGACTTCAAAACAGAAGCATATGTCAAAAAATGTAATTGAAAGATGCCTCATCTTAAAAATTAACTTTTTTAAAAATGAGAAAAGCTTGGTCAACATCAAGATACTTTTATAAGCGAGGATACCAGCCATTTATTCTGTTCCCAGAGAATTTAGAGTTCTGAGTTTTTGTTTTTTTTTTTGCAGTTTTTGGCCAGGGCCAGGTTTGAACCCGCCACCTCCTGTATACAGGGCACTGCCCTACTCCTTTGAGCCACAGGTGCTGCGGATTTAGAGTTCTGAGAATCTAACCCCCCCGTCAATGCAGTCTATTTTACTTCATCAACTGAAGAAAAATGGGTGTCTTTTTTGTAAGATTAGGAAGCAAAAAGAAATCATAAAGAGCCAAATTAGGACTGTAAAGTGAATACCTAATGATTTCCAATTTAAACTCTTGCAAGACTGCTCTTGTTTGATAAAAAGTATCAGCAGGAACATTGTCACGGTAAAGGACTCTCTGGTGAAGCTTTCCCGGGGATACTTGTTTGCTAAAGTTTTGGCTACCTTTCTCAAAACACTCTCAGAATAAACAGAAAAGTAACAAGCAATATTCCCTGAACTTCTCAAACAACTGTTGCCATGACCTTTGCTCTTTTATTTTTGCTTTGACTGGACCACATTCATTTCTTGGTAGCCATTGCTTTGATTTTGCCTTATCTTCAGGATTGTACTGTTAAAGCCATGTTTCATCAAAGAAATCAACCATGCTTCATTAATTCTCTAATTAAATGCTCCAGTATCTTGATCCCATGTGTTGAAAATTTCCATCGAAAGTTTTGCTCTTATCTGCATCTGATCTGGGTGCAATGTTTCGGTACCCATTGAGTGGAAAATTCCCCCTACTTTAATTTTTTAGTCAGAATTGTGTAATCTGAATTAACTAAGATGTCTTTTGTGTTGGCCACTGTTTCTACTGTTTGTTGGTCCTCTTCAATTAACGCCTGAACAAGACCAATTTTTTCCTTGCAAATTGTTGTGGATTGTTTGCTATTGTGGGCTTCATCTTCAACATCATTATGTCCCTTTTAAAAAGGAGTTGTCCATTTGTAAACTGATGATTTCTTTGTGGTATTGTCCCTATAAACTCTTCATAAAGTATCAATGATTTCACCATTCTTCCACCAAAGCTTGACTATAAATTTGGTGTCTGTTCTTGTTTCAATTTTAGGAGAATTTATGTTGCTTTGATAGGGGCTCCTTTTATACTGATGTCTTATCATTCTTAGTACCTCAAAGTAGATCATGTTCAGACATGTTATACTAAGTCAGTACAAGTTCATTTTGCTGCACATTTTTTTTTGAAATCTATGCATAGTTTTTCCTAATATGTGTTTTCCATAAAATGTTTGATGTCCCTTGTATATTTATTTCTAGTACATTCTCTAGTAAGTCCTACAGCAAGACTCATTGGGAGTCAATTTTGTGGGTACTACATGCTCTCAACAAAGATACAACAATGAAGCAGGGACAGGATAAGCCATAATTAAAATCTTCCATTTACCTCACTCCCTATCAGAATGGCTATTATTAAAATGTCCAAAAACAATAATGCTGGTGTGGATACAGAGAGAAAGGAAAGTGTATACACTGTAGGTGGGAGTGCAAATTAGTACAATCTTTATGAAAAACAGGACGGAGCTTCCTCAAAGAACTGAAAGTAGTCCTACCATTTAAATCAACATCTCACTACTGGGAATTTACCCAGGAAAGTAAGTCGTTTTACTAAAAAGACACCTGCACTCAAGTGTGTACTGCAGCACAATTGACAATCTCAAAGAGGTAGAATCAACTTAAGTATCCTTCAATCCATGAGTGTATTAACAAAATGTGGTGTGTACACACACACACACCATGGAGTACTACTTAGCCATAGAAGAAATAAATTAATGTCTTTTGAAGAAATTTGGATAGAACTATAAACCATTATCCTAAGTGAAGTATTGCAGGAATGGAAAAACATACACCACGTGTAATCTCTAATAATTTGGAACTAACCCATGGGCACACAAGGGCACAAATAGAAATAAAAGTTACTGAAAATAAAGAAGGGGGAAGGGAGAAGAGGAGTAAAAACTTACCTAATGGGTACAATGAACACTCTTCAGGTGATGGGCACACTAATAACCCTGACTTAACCATTATAAAAACTAACCATCTATCCATATAACATTTGTATCCTCTTAATATTTTCAAATAAAAACAATATTCCATTTAGGAAAACAAGTGAGAGCCACATTTTATAACAGTGAGGAAATCCAGCATGGAAGACACTGTCATGTTTTCTACTGTAGGAATGTAGAAGTGGTGGGAATTGGCCTGGCTTATGTTCCCTGGAAGGGACTACTTTGTCAATGATACTTCATGAACAGTGGTTCTGCTCTTCAGTATGCTCTTGCTTGTCTATTTTTGTCTTCAGATTCATTGGAGGTGGACAGGGAGGTAATAGGGCCAACTTTGTAGTCATGAAAGATTAGAGATCTGTGCTTGATTTAGGTCCACATTTGTGGCTATTCTTGTGACAATTACTTGAAAACCTTAGTAGATTCTGTTCTACTTGCTCCCAGTCAGTTCTATGTCATTAGTGCTGATCAATAACCATACTTCAGTTTTATTCCAGAAATAGTTCTTTAGTCTAATTTATTTTGTTGCCTCACTTTGATCCTTTTCTCTAGTAATAGTGGTTGTTTTGAACCATGGGTAAGAAAAACTACATTTTTAATTTAATTATAGATCCTGTCCCCCAGGAAAGGACTGTTTTCTGGCCATCGAAAGAAGTAACAACTTGAATGAGTTTTAAACCCATTCTATGTAATCAATGACAACTTTGAATCTGTAACCACACTTTGAAAGGTAGCCAATCAATACCCTAACTCCAAAATACGCTTCTGAAAGGTAGTTTGTTTACAAGAGCCTCATTCACTTTATAGCTAAAGATCAATTTCTGACTTCTGTTTCTGAAAACCTTCCAATTTATAAATTCCATGGTTCCCCAAACCTTATATATAAGATCAGGTCTTTGTTTTTCTCATAGATTATCTATTTCACAAACACAGATCTTCCTTTCTTAGTAAGCAATAAATTGAAAAAATTTTTTTTTTATTTGTTTCAGATAGTGAGTGTTGGTCTCTTTCATTGACAGCTCTTAGTCACTTTATTAAACGGAGAAGTTTTGCTGGGCCAATGTGGCTCAGAAGTCCTATTTCTTATTCTTTGAGGTCTAGATATAATTGAATTTATAATTTAAGAAGATAAGGATTTCTAGCTATCCAGCTTGCTTTGTTTCTGCAAAGCTCATGCCCAAATTCTAAATCAATGCTATATTATTTAGGTTTTTGTTTCACTACCAATTCTACCTGATACAAGTTTTCCTACATACGTTAGGAAACTTAAAATTAGCTGCTATAAATAACTATCTCTCAGTCTCAGCAGATAATACAATAAAGTCTTCTTATTTACGTCATAGTCTTATATAGGTTGTATGGCTTCTCCTCACGTGGTTCTACTCCAAGAAGTAACTCCAGGAATCCAGGACCCTTCTATCTACTGACTTCACCATCACGGATATCTTCACTTCCAGCCATGTCAACAAGGGAGATCTCATGGAAAATAAAATGGAACATTTTAAGGACTAAGTCTCCAATGAAGTCTTGCATGCATGGGAAGAAAGAACAGAACTGGAAACATCTAGAAACTTAAAACAACTTTTTAAGTTCTTGGAGGTCAACTCACAGTTTTCTCTTTGTATATAACAAATATTACTTAAAGTAATTGAAAACAATTTCATTGAAAAGAAATGAAACATGAGAATTTATCTGTAAAATATTCAATGTGGGGTAATTGGGTTTTATAATTTAAAATCATAGAGAGCAAAAAGTTATGTCCTTAATTTTAGTCTTGATGTTGTATTTCTGTTTATATTTTAACAATGTTTTCAAATAACCCTAAACCCAAGGGTTAATTAGCCTACCAGCAAATAGACTCATGGATGTGCATGTCTCCCATTGTAAGCATTTGGGTCATAGATGTGCCAGATTCAATGCAATTTGACTTTAATACATTTTGTCCAAAGTCTTTTAAAATGGCTTAAAACCCTAGGCCTCACAGGGGGCAAGGCACAATTGTAGGAGGGACTTTACCTAACAAATGCAATCAGTGTAATCTGGTTTCTTGTACCCTCAATGAATCACAAACAATAAAAAACAAAACAAACAAACAAACAAAAAACCCTAGGCCTTTCACTTTGTCACATTGGTTTCAACTTTAAAGGTACACTCTTGAGAATTCTAAGGACTTTTCTGTGCTTGTTTAAAATCATGTATTTTAAATAGGAAAATATTTCTAAATTATATTTCTCTGAGCAGTTTTATGGCACAATTCACCAATTTACTTATATCATTATTCTTAGATCTATAAAGGTGTACAAAGGTACAAGGATTTCAAAGTTTTCCCTCAGTTACTCTTTCCCAACCACACAGATACACAGTTGTAGTTTAAGATGCTATGAAATCAAATTTACATTTTGTCATATGTCTTATAATCACAACCTCCACATTTCAGATTGCATCATATTGTCTTTTCCTATTAGGAGTCATTGTGCAAGAAAGTTTAATGATAATGGAAGTATTATGACCCTTTCCTTGCCCTAGTTAAAAATATCTCATCTAAATGAATCTTGTGCAAATCCATTGATTATTGTCTGATGAGTTGGGAAATGTCTAATGGCTACACAAAACTGAACAGATTCAGTTCTAATTATTGGATTAGATGCCTATAGGGAAAATGTTATAATTTTATTTTATTCCAGGCTTAAATATGGCGAGTTAAATTATCATGATGTATTCTAGTAGCATACTTGAGGACCTGCCAAGATGCCATTATAATTCTACTTGTCAGGAGTTTATATTCTGTCACATTTAGTTTGGCTATAAATTAGAATATAATACCTAAATCTCACTTTTAAGTCTAGATCTTATTGTATTTAAACTATTATATATGCTGACACAAGAAAACACACACACACAGTGAATCACAAGCACACTTCTATGACAAAATTCTTTGTCAATATCCCAAGATAGTTCTTTTATAAAGGGAATTTCGCTGCCATCTTGATCAACTCCCTGAACCATTTTATCATTTTTGATCTTCCTATCTACATCTGGACTCCTGCCTGTCCATCCTTTACTAAATGATTAATTAGACAAGCGTAGGCTGAGTACCTAATTTGTGCCAAGAATGATGTTGGATGCTGGAAAGCCACTTAGGGCTACCAGGTCGCAGAGGCAGCACAGTAGTTAATAACATGCCTGGATTTTGTTCAGATATTTGTATTTAAATCTCAGCTTTCCCATAGATTTTATAATTTCCCAATTTGTAATATAATAATAATATTATATATTTATTAATATTAGATATTTCCTGGCACAGTGCCTGACACAGAGTAAACCTTGAATGAATGTTAAGTATTATTATCTGATAAGTCAAGGATAGGAGAAATTTAAGATAGACAAATAAATAATAAAGTTATTTCTATTGATGTTTACATACTAAATTATGGTGATGAGAATATATGATCAGTTTCATAGTCCAATTATCTTGTTTTATATTAAGCTTATGTTTAAAATAGCAAATGACAATTTTAAATGAGATTAAGCTTATATTGTTTTATCTGTACTGGTATGGGTAAAACCGAACTCTATCTTATTATTTACTATTTGATTTTCTCTAATAATCTCAGTATTATAGAGCAGATAGCATATACAAAGTCTGTAGTTGTTTAAGATGTTGCCTCAGAAGCTAAAAAAATGCTCTGTATCTGAGTTATTAGCTACCAGTTTGCTTTTAGAAGCAGTTCTCCCTCAGCATATCATATGAAGTTCTGAAAAACAAGTGAAATAGTATTCTGAAGAAAGAACTGGTCTGAAGGGTTTATCACAGAAAGATTAAAAATTCATATCCATAAAGTCTTTGGAAATCATTTTGTACACACCATTCAGTTTGAACTTGAGGAAACTAAGCCAGACATATGTTCAGTGATTTGCCAAAAGCCATACAATTAATGATAAGGTCTAGAAGCCAGGTCTGTAGATTTCCCATTCATTCATTTTTTAGCCACTTATGATTTAATTCATTCAGTAAGTATATATTAGGAAACTTGTATGTGTCAGGGATTGTGCTAAATGCTGGGACAAAGTGGCCAATGATGCAGTTCTGCTCTAATAGAGCAAAACTGGGGAGTTGGCAGCTGGACAGGTTAAGAGAAAATTAAACAAGGAATTATGGTATAGGTGCCTTGGGAGAGGAAGCATAGTGTGTCAGGGTACAATACAGTAGGCACCCACCTCAGTCTTGATGGTCCCAGAAAGCTTCCTGGAGGAAGAGAAGTCTAAGTTGAAAACTAAAAAAAAAAAAAAGAAATCAGGGCAGCGCCTGTGGCTCAAAGGAGTAGGGCACCGGCCCCATATGCCGGAGGTGGTAGGTTCAAACCCAGCCCCAGCCAAAAACTGAAAAAAAAAAAAAGAAAAGAAATCAACCCCCACCCCCCAAACCCCTCAGATTAAAGTAGGCGAAAGACAAAAGCTCATGAGCAAACCAGATGCAGCAGCAAGATAACTAATATAACTTTTATACAAAATGCAGTCATCATTACTATGTATAAAACTTAGTATCACATTATCCAATAAAAGGGTGTTGACAAAATCTTTGATAACTGTTGAAAACTTCTTCCCACCACTTTTTTCTCCCACACACAATGTCTGAGTTTTTGTTCAGTCATAGCTTTGATGTTACTTGAAAAAAAAGGAGACATTATTTTTTATTGTACTTAAAATTTAAATAATAAAATTTGGAATGTATAGTATTTCATATTTTGTTTTGCTGATGACTTATTTAGAAAAATAGCTCACTCAAATTTTTCTCCAGCTCAAATGTTTAAGTAAGGAATTTCTAAGGAGTGTGCACAGTCACTTGTGCTGCCCTGACTCTTTATGTTGTTTTAACCATTAATTTTCTTTTATCACCCACATAGTTGGGAATTGCCAGTAATCATTACTTTCCACTTAGAATTTTCTATAGACTAATACAGTTTCAGGTGCTACAACAAAAAAACTAGAATGTGTTTTCAAGTCAACTGCATATTACATATTAAAAAATTCATAAATAGTTTAAGTAGATTATTCAGCTATAATTTAATGTATTATTCTGATATTTTATGCTGTTATAGAAAACGAGAAAAACTTTGAGGTATATGAAAAATACTATTTTTAGTATGGTATGAATGAATGAATGGACTGTTTTGGTAGAGGTAGATAAAATGATACCCTTTTGTTTATTTAGAGAATGTCTTATTACTAGTTAAGGGTTCGATAAAGGTTTTGAATATGAGGGTCCAAAAGCATAAATTAATTTATGAAAATAACATGAGGTCTGGTGTAGATAACTAAAACCGCACAGATGTTTGTAAGTAGCTCTTCATATAAAATAGAGGCATTGTTACTTGCTTTGTGATAACAGCTAATGTAATTACTAATACTGCCTACGTCATGAAACTGACATTACATTAGCCAATAAAATATGTTGCATAAAATTGTGATAACTGTTAAAAACTTTGCCTCTCCCTCCCATCCCATAGGAAACCACATCTTCTCACATCCGATACCCCTAGACAGTAAGAGCAATCCCCTGCCTGGAAGAATCCTGTGCTCCTAAATGGACAGAATCCAGACACACGTGTTAGTGGATAACTTCAATCATCCAAACAGGGGACCCATAGAGCACACATTTTCCTTTTTATACTTTTAATGTCCATATGTTTGTTTGGCTGGAAATCAAGTTTCATTACATGCTCCTATTATTCCACTGTATAACAATTTTATTTATAGGCCCTTCACATAAGGACTAATTTCTTTGATAGAAAGGCTGCTAATGCTTATTTAAGCTCACTATAATGAAAACAATATTGCTCAAACTCCAAACGAATGCTGGACTTTCGAGCCATGCCATTAGTTCTTTCCCCCAATAATGGAACTTCACAGTATCAACCTATTCTCAGGGGTCCATACATAAATGTGCTGAAGGTAGACAAAAACTTTATTAAAATGCTGGGAATTCGTATATAAAGCAAGCATGGTATATTTAATATCCATATTGGGCTTGATAAATCTGCCTGATGCCAAGATTATACTTGCATTCAGGGGCTCACATACATAATGAATATCTTAGAAAAACGTGTGGGAAGTAGGCAACTTTATTTTTGAATCCACTCTATATTTGTATACATATGTCGTAGAAATGGCAATCTTGATTTTGGTGTTACTCTGCAAAACATGTTAGGTCATTCACATACTCCAAGGCTGAACACAAAATAGATTGTCTGCAATATTAAAAATGCGTTGATGTCAAGTCACACCGTGGGCTATTCTCCCACACTGATGCTTAGGTAATTAGATTATGTTCTATAAACAAATAAGCTTGGCTTGACAACCTCACTCATTCAGAGGGATCTGGTAGCAGTCAAAGATGCCTTGTTATTAACTTTCAAAAGTGTATGTTCTCAGTGAAAGAAGTTTTGTGTCTTAAGAATGTCACCTTTATGTTTCAGATGTTTACTTTTTTGCTTACAGACACAGCCATGAGCAAACACATTAGTAAGTGTATGATTTAATGGTGTGGTGATTTCAGCCCCTGCAAAGTATCTTGTCAGCCATCTAAAACCATATGTTCTTCAGTCAAGCTCCAGTGATATTTTTAGCAAACTTAATCTATTCTTTTCTTTAGAACATTTTGGTCAAAGTGAATTATGATGTATACAAATGAAAGATTTTTTACTATGTCATATAAGATATACATACAGGGTAGCGCCTGTGGCTCAAGGAGTGGGGGGCCAGTCCCATATGCTAGAGGTAGCAGGTTCAAACCCAGCCCTGGCCAAAAAGCTGCAAAAAAAAAAAAAAAAAAATATATATATATATATATATTCATAGAAAGCCAGTGTGAAAAATTAATACTTTATTAATCACTTTAAGTGACTCTGATTTTTGTCACATTCTTATATTCATCAAAGAAAGGGATAAAGAAATGAATAACCTTAAACATTTAAAGAAAAAAATGAAACTCTCTGTCTGCCTCCAAACTAGAAGCTGCATATACATTATCCGTTGTCTGCCTGCAATTGTAACTTGTCTCAGTGTCTGCACAATGCACACTTAATATTCTTAAGTGATAAGAATACCAGTTCAGTAATTACATGTTTTAGAAATGAACTATATAAAAATATTTTAAAAATTAGAATTTCTATAGGAATGTCATAACTAAAGTCTCCAAGTGTTTTTATAGCACTAGATAAGAAAGTTCATGGAGTTACAGACAGTCACTAACACAGGACCAATAGTTTACTTGTAGTTTGACTTAGAGATTTTCATTATTATTTTATATAACTTTTTATATAACTCTTAATATTCTCTCTCTAAATATAAAATTTGTATCATTTCTGACCAACAGTAGAGTATCTTTTGTGTATAAGTAAATGTGGGACTTTATACACTTAGACTTCTGTGAGCATTATACCTACCTTCCTCTATAGGTTAGAGGAAGAAACTATTATTTAAGGAGTTATCTAATAGATAATCGATTTATTCATTTCTACATTCAAAAATAAGTTACTGTTTTAATAGCTTATGCATGAAAGTTGTATATGTCAAGTATATCTCTGGTATATTTATTTCTCAAAGTTCAAAATAATTTTGACTTGAAACAAAAACATATTTTGATTTAAAGAAAAGTAAAAATCAGACAATAATGATATATTAGTATGTTCTTTGTTCCAGGCTATGTTTTGGGCATTTCACAAACATATGTATGTAATTTCAATTTATATCATTGACTCCACTTAACATGGAGTCAAAACTATCAGTGACCTTGGCTCAACAGAGCAGTACTTAGTGTGGTTCCAACCTTAGTGTGAATGACCCAAGAGGCTGCAGTCTTCTGCTGTATACTTTGCTGCTTCCCTTACCCACACACATCTCTTCTGTAGAATGCCTATCACAGCCTCTGTCTCCTATGTATGGTAGCATTTGCAAGCAGAGATTATCACTCCCTTGGAAAGCATTTCCCCATTGTTGGTATCTTATTGCATTTTGTTAGCCTGTTTTTTTAAAAAAATGTGCTAAAATACACACAACATAAAATTTTACCATCTTAGCCATTTTAAGTGTAAAGTCCAGTAGTGTTAAGTATATTCACATTGCTGTGCAATCAATCCCCTGAACCTTTTAGTACTGCAAAATTGAAACTCTATACCCATTAAACTCCCTGTTTTTCATAATGGCTGCATTATTTTATATCCTCAACAACAGTGCACAAGGATTCCAATTTTTCCACATCCCAGCAAACACTTGTATTTCCCTTTTCTCTTTTGATGGTAGATATGCTAAAGGGTGTGCAGTGACATGCTGTAGTTTTGATTTACGTTTCCCTAATGACTAGTGAAGCTGAACATCTTTTTATATACTTGCTGGTCATTTATATATTTTCTTTGGGGAAATGTTTATTCAGATTCTTTGCCCGTTTTCTAGTAGGATTATTTGGTTATTTGTTGTTGTTGAGTTATAGAAGTTCTTTGTATGTTCCAGATTTTAACCTCTTATCAGATAAATGATTTGCAAATGTTTCTTCCCATTTTATAGGTTGCCTTTTTTTCCTCTGTTGATAGTGCCATTTGATACACAGAAGTTATGAATTTTGATGAGTCTGATTTACTTTAACTTTGTTACTTATGCTTTTGGTGTTATATTCAAGAAACCATTGTCAAATCCAATGTCATGAAATTTTGTCCTATGTTTTCTTCTAAGAGCTTTTTGTATGGTTCTTACATTTAGTTGTTTTATCAATTTTTACCTAATTTTTATATATGGTGTGTCTTACTTCATATTACACTGTTTTTAAAAATGTTTGTATATATGTATTTTTTTAACTGCAGCTAGGCTATCTGAACTTGGACATGTCTATTGAGTTACAGAAGAGCTTAGATATTTGAGTAAAGAGTAAAGAGTACCGCTTTAACCATCTCAAATCTGTGTAATATTTATTTCCCTAAAGACTCACAGACTTTAGGGGATATAGGTAGTACAAGCACTCTTCCTAAAACAAACACAGCTAAGAAGTTAAAATTTAGAATTCAAATATAAAATTTTTCTCTTGAAACCTAATGGTAAGTTTTGTGGAAAAAAACTATGGCAGAAACATGTCATCTCAATTATAAATATATATATGGACAGATTCTACAGTAGCAATGAAAATTCCATAAAAAGAGTCTCAAGGTATATGTAATGGAAAGCATATGACATATAAAAATAATTTTTATATCTTAAAGAGCTTAGTATTTAGTGAGGATCATACAGACAGTATATGCCACACAGAAAATAATCATGTATACACATTGGTAATTCTTTGACACGGGCTGTATATATTTATAGATGCTCAACCTACAGAGGAGGCTTACTAAGCTTGTCCAAGCATGGCACATAGTCCACAAGGAAATTGGGGCAGACGAAACATCAGTCCGGTTGAACTTCCCCAGAGAATGTTTTTGCTATCTTCTTAAAAAATAGTATTTTAAAAAATTTTTACATTTTCTAGCTTTGGTATTGTTAAGACAATTAAGAAATAAAGGTTTAATAATATAACTTTTTAAAAAAATATAACATTTTTATCTTTTACTAGTGATGCTTGCCTTCTAAAACCTAAATACATGTAAATACACGTACACATATATGCAGTATATGTAATCTATATAATATGTACACATGTATGTTTGTTTGTTAATATGAATGTAGGACTCGATTTATATCATCAAGCTAATCTCTTGTTGATAGAAAATACAGATATTTTGAGTCCAGAGAAGGACTAAGTGAGCAAACCGTGGGTTTTGACATCTTCATGTTCTTGCATTGTTTTAGAATTGAGGACAGTTATTTCCATTGCTTACAATCACAGTGCTTGATGTTTTCAATGTTCTCCTCTAACAGGTTTCAAATGATCCTCTCTTCATTCTTGTCATCTGGATCTCATCTTCGTGCATACAAGATATTCACCCACATGGCCCTCCATCTGTACAAGATTGCTAAGGAGTCTTAAGGATGATTTATTTAAAATTCCAAGCATTTCAATAGACTGGCAAGAGGGACTAATTTAAAAGTAGGAGAGTTATATTTCTTTAGAAATGCCCTAAATGAGTTAGTTGTCATTGTTGGTGACTTTACTAGTTATTTTCAAGGATTTATATAACTGCATTTTGACAAGTAATATTTAAAAAGGCCTTCTAAAAATGACTCCTGAATCAGGACAATGTGCTCTTGGGTGGGTGGCCAAGTTAGATTCTGTGAGTCTGGAATAAAAATCAAATAGAGACTTTACGTGGCTTGCTTCTTCTACAGAATTCAGCTCTTCAACTAGAAACTTGATAAGAAGAACTCCCAATTAGCAACATGTCTTATTTAATTCATTGCCTTAGTGTATTATATGTACTTATCATTAATTCAACCCTGTATCTCTCCCCAAGTTGTGCATATCTTCTCTTAATATATTGAGTATGTATCGGGGTACCCTATCTGCTTCTATCTGGAAAAGTAACTAATACATTTCTTTAGAATGTGGGGCTTCTTATTGCATCTTCACAGACTTACAACTTCTGGCCTGGACAATAGGAGAGAGACCCAGTTAGCTTACTGTTAGTATTTATGGCTTGTTTTCTGTCACTATCATTAGGCTATAAGGTCCAGGGGAAAAGAACCATGTCTTAGTTGTTCAATACCATATCCCTACCACCTGCTGTGGTCCCTGACCTAAAGGAGATGCTGAAGAAATGTTTAGGGTATAAAATGGAATAATAATATTTTAATTCCTTGAGGCTAGATTATCTCAGAAGCCTCTATTTTAGAGAAAAAAAAAATCTTTCATTTTTTAATTTACATAGCTAAAAGGCCATCTGTCTGATAATCTTAATAATAATTTGCCCTAAAGAAATTTAAGTCCTACCCTTAGATAAGACAGATAATATTTTTAAATTTTTAAAGGGAATTTTGTCCTCTTCAGAAAATCTCAGTTTTTGTAATTAGAGGACATTGATTATATTAGTTTTATGGCAGAGGATCTGAGCAATATTTGGATACCCTGCTTTTTCTTACTCCAAAAGGCTAAAGATGCATTAACTTACAGGAGACCCTGGACAAATTACTTGTCCTTTCTATGTTTCAGTTTACTCATGTTTAAAATGGGAATAATAGTAGTACCTACCTCAAAGAGTTGTGGAGATTAAAAGAATCACACTGGCCAGGTGCAATTGCTCATGTCTATAATTCTACCATTCTGGGAGGCAGGGGCAGGTGGATTGCCTAAGCTCAGGAGTTTGACATCAGCCTGAGCAAGTGCAAAGCCCTATCTCTACTAAAAATAGAAAAAAATAGCTGGGTGTCATGGTAAGATAACTGCAGTCCCAACTACTCAGGAGGCTGAAGCAAGAAGATCACTAGAGCCCAAGAGTTTGAGGTTGCTGTGAGCTAGGATGATAACACGACACTCTAGGGCAACAGAGTGAGACTCTGTCTCTAACTAACTAACTAACTAAATTAATTAATTAAATAAAAGACTCACCGTATGTAAGATGCTTGTAAATGCACTTGAAAAAAACACTGCCAGATAACTACTTATAATAGAGATAAATTTAACCATCAGGCATGTATCCTGTTCTAAAGATGTTTACTACATATAATAAATTAAAGTACATCATGTGGAAAAGGCAATCATAAATTTTAGATGATAAAACATAGCAATATTTCTTAAGAAGACATTTTTCTATTGTTGGAGATTGTCACAGGAATTTCGGTTATCTACCCAGAATCCATTTTCTCACTTTCCTACTTCTTTGCTAGCAGAATCTAATTTTGTTCAGTTGTCTTCTCTGCAAAAAAACCATGTGCTTGATGAGAAAGTGATCCTATGCCCACTTGTGGAGAATGGACCCCAATTTGGCTAAGCAAATCATGATAATGCCACTCCTACTCTCTTCTTAATGAGTGTTTAGAAATGGGAATGTGAACCAAGTCTACACAGTAACATGTGAGAAGGAGTCTTTTATGAACCTTTAAGGTTTCTTCTAACTTCCAAGAAAGAGCCAGAAAAAGGGAAGATTTCTCTTCTTCTTGATGATGTTGTATCTGAATGTGATGCCTGGACTGTTGAGACTGTCCCTCCACCAGAAGGCGAGTGAGCCTGAGAGCAAAGTCAGCCCCCTCAGGATGGCAATGCCAAGTGATGGAATGAACCAGGTCCCTAAGACCTGGAAACATGGAGCACTAGGCTTAGAACATGCCCAACCTCTGGAGTTTTTTGTTTTGTTTAGCAACATGTTCAAAATTTCTTAAGTCAGTTTAAGTCTATATTTTCTGTTACATGCTTTTCCAAAGCATCCAAACTCATAAAATGTCCTTTCAAAGTATACATTGAAGAAGCTATTATTTAGTTAAACATATACTGTTCTCCTTTAAGAAAATCATCTCATGGAGAAAGGGTGATATAATAACATTTCCTTTTTCTTTGATAAGGTGTCAAAATCCAAGGATTATTATTATTATTTTTTTTTTTGTAGAGATAGAGTCTCACTTTATGGCCCTCAGTAGAGTGCTGTGGCCTCACACAACTCACAGCAACCTCCAACTCCTGGGCTTAAGCGATTCTCTTGCCTCAGCCTCCCGAGTAGCTGGGACTACAGGCGCCCGCCACAACACCCAGCTATTTTTTGGTTGCAGTTTGGCCGGGGCCGGGTTTGAACCCGCCACCCTCGGTATATGGGGTCAGCGCCTGACCGACTGAGCCACAGGCGCCACCCCCAAGGATTATTTTTTAATGTCATTCTTCAACCAATTACTTTTGTTGCCAAGTCCTATACAATCTAAAAACATTCCTGTGGCACTTTTCCAAAACCATGTTGTACAGCAAAAGTTTCCATTTAAAGTATAAATTTCTTTCCAAATGGGACACACTAAATTTCAAGAAGGCTGGTTATGTAAAGCATTAAGACTATAAGTTCTCGGCACTATAATTAACCAAAATGAACAACAAGATGCAAAAATAGCCTTGCAAGTTAATACTCGTAAGTGGGAAGAAACTCAAGTTCATTACACTAAGAAATATTAGCCAAGAAAAAATATAGATGGGTTGAAGATGAAATAGACATCAGAAATCGACACCCAACTCCTGTGCCTGGAATAGTAAAGCAGAATGGAGGAAAGCAAGTAAAGGTAAATCTGAAAAATCTTCTGAACTCCTTTGATTTAGATCTTTCTTTTAACAGAACATGGATGTGCCACTAGAATGTAAATTCCTCAGGGCTGAGATTTTTGTCTATGTTATTAACCACCATATCCCAGCATTTGCAATGATGTTCAATGAATTTTAAATGAATTACTAAATACATATACTGTAATCTTGGCAGAACTGGCCTCCTGCATATACATGTGAACAGAGTTAGAAAGAACAGATGTAGGTTTCACTAGATAACATTTGTCTGGCAGAAAGAGAGAAGATAAATTTGTTTTAAAATATATATTAGCATTTTCTACCTGCCCTGTAGTAATCATAAGATACTAAATTACTTTTGAAAGTCAACCACATCACTAGACATACTATTTTAACATAATGAGACTTTGTATGTCATCTGAAACTTTTTTGCCTAGTTAACTCACATTTCTCATTGTACTTACATCAATCATTAAAAGTAGATCAGACATAAACTTCCCTATTGTTTGAACAGAGGAAATGAGGCAAAAATAGGTTAGTCATGAGCATTAAGTGATAAACAATTAGCTATTGGCTATCTTTGGCATGTAAAATATCACACAAAGTGCCAGGACATGTGTTTCATTGTTGTCAGCAGCAAAACTGGACCAGAATTCGAGGTCACTGAATGCTCATCCTGTCTTTTGACAACTTACTATTCCTGACAGGTTTCAGATCAGCTGACAATGGTATTCAGTTGGCAGCGGCTACTTGGGGTGCTGTGTTGGCAGGGTTAGGACTCACTGGCTTCTTGGGGAAGAATGCCTTGACTGAGGGTCAAGATGTGCCAGCTTGGGTGGGAGAAGGATGCATTCTGTGTATCTGGCAACACTGTGTCAAAAACTAAATTGAGCCTTAGGGAAAAGACAAGTGTTAGGATGACATACCTGGATTCTTATGAAATAAATTCAAAGGAATACATAAATAAACCAGCAGTTTAAAAAGCTAAGAATTTATGTTAGGGCTTATTCATGGATGTGTATAGTGTGCCAATCACCAAACATGCATGTACATAACTCTTGTCCTTGAGTTCAAAATTTGGAGTGGGTGCAGGACCAACATATAAAAGATAAACACAGAAACAAAGTAGATCATGTAACTTCTGCCAAAGACATAAAATTTGCATTTTAAATGTTAAAAGTCTGTCCAGAATGTTTACTGCAGCCCCTAATTCATAATTTGTAAGTCATGGAAGAAGCCCAAGTACCCATCGACCCACGAATGGATTAATAAATTGTGGTATATGTACACCATGGAACATTATGCAGCCTTAAAGACAGGTGGAGACTTTACCTCTTTCATGTTCACATGGATGGAGCTGGAACATATTCTTCTTAGCAAAGTATCTCAAGAATGGAAGAAAAAGTATCCAATGTACTCAGCCCTACTATGAAACCAACTTATAGCTTTCATATGAAAGCTATAACCCAATTATAGCCCAAGAATATGGGGAAAAGGGAGACGGAGGGGAGGGGAGGGGAGGGGAGGGGGGAGGATGGGGAGATGGAGGGTGGGACCACACCTATGGTGCATCTTACAAGGGTACAAATGAAATGTACTAAACGTAGAATATAAATGTCTTAACACAATAACTAAGAAAATGCCAGGAAAGCTATGTTAACTAGTTTAATGAAAATATTTCGGAATGGGTACAGGCGAAACTTATTAAATGCAGAATACAAATGCCTACATACAGTAACTAGGAAAATGCCATAAAGGCTACGTTGAACAGTTGGATGAGAATATTTCAGATTGTATATGAAACCCGCACATTGTACCCCTTGATTGTACTAATGTACACAGGTATGATTTAACAATAAAAATAAATAAATTAAAAAAAAGAAAATATTTCAAATGGTATATAAAACCAGCACATTGTACCCCATGATTGCATTAATGTACACAGCTATGATTTAATTAAAAAAAAAAAAAAAAGTCTGTCGGTTGAAGGAGGAGAGAGAAGATTCCAAGCAGTGTGGCAGAGGCATCGTGTGTGTGTGTGTGTGTGTGTGTGTGTGTGTGTGTGTGTGTTTGTGGACATGCACTGTAACATGGAAGGGAAGAGAGGCAGGAGATGAAGCTAAAATAGTAGGTAGAAACCAGATTGTCAAGGGATTTACTGTTGAGCTAAAGAATTTGAATGTTATTCTAAAGACAGAATAACACAACGGATCAGCCTACTAGGCTGTGTAGCAGGCTGGGAACTAATAGCACACTGGAGCATGAATGCGTGAAGGAGGGGAAAGACCAGAGGAAGGAGGTCCATCCAGACACAGGAAGAGGAGGCCAGAATGAAGACAGAGACAGTGAGGAGGGCTTACAGGCCGAGACGGACAGATGTTTCTTTTACAGAGCATCAAAACTGTTAACTGACACAATGAGAAATTGAGAGAGGGGGAGGAGAGGCTAACACAAAGACATTATGTGGAGGAAAAGTCATTTAAACAGGTCACAAAAGAAGAAGTGGGTTCCAGAGAATAGATATGGTGCCAGCAGTGTGAGGCCCCGGAAGTGGAAGGTCAACCAGAGAGGGAATTTCTGTTCAATAGAAGTAAGGGAACCAAAAGAGCCTCCACAAATAGGCGTGAGAGACTAGGAAAACCATACTAGAAGGCTCAAGTGTCAGGAAGTGTTTTGTTTTAATCAAAACATCAAATCTATGGAGATGAGAAAAAGATCAGGACTGAAGCTGGCTATGAAATTTGGAAACTAGAGTTCTGAAAGAAATGATTAATAATCTTTAACAACTCTTAAATACATAAATCTATACCACGACTATAAAAATCATGTTGGACCTGCTGTTATGTTGAGGCAGAGGGAGAGACCAATACACTGTTTTGCAAAACAGTAAGAAATGGAGCCAAAATCAGCATGAATATAAAATGTCTGCAAAGGAAAGGAAACAGTTCTGAATCTAGAACATTTGTATTTTATGTGAATTTTTAGCTATAATTTTTCTGAACACTGCCATTATGGCCATGTGTGTGGTACAGTGACAACAGCATCAGTAAGAAGAATTATGTTGTAGTTCTGCATATTCAGGACTATGTCACTGCACTTTTTGGGGTCTCAGTTACCATATGTATCAAATGATAACCTCTGAATTCTCTTCCAGAAGTAAAGTCTTTGATTCTATGGCAGAAGCAAGACAATGTTAACCAGCTGCTCTAAAACACACATTTCACAGCACAATTAAGAAGCCTAAAAAAAATAGGCATTGTAGCTACTATTTGAAATTGATTATGTTTTTCATTTGTCATTTGAAAATTCTCATTTTAAACTTACCTAAAGATTTATTGCTGTTGAAGTGAAATTTTTAAAGAGAACCATTTATTTGCTTTGCCAGTCAGTTGCATGTCATGAGCTTTGATTGTTAACACTTCTCTTTTCTGCTATATGATAGAGAGACTGACTTAATACCTATTGCTCAAGGGAAAGACTTCTCTCATGAACACCCCCTCCTCAATTTTTCAATTTCAATAATTTCATTGGCAAAAGAAAGCATACCCAAAGTCACCAAAATTAATGTGTCAAGAAACTAATATGTCAAGTGTATCTCCAATTTCAGTTGGACAAGCCAGTAACTAACTGGAAAAAATTAAGGTGGGGAAGAAAGAGACAAAAAATAAAAACGGTGTAACTTTTAACTAAAGTAATAGTATGCCCTCAAGAGTAGGAAGTGAAATACCAAAAATAAAAATAAAACAGAAAAACAAAAATACCAATTATAAATTGGTCACAATAACAAAAAGTGAAGTAATAGTTATTTTGAAATCACTCCCATGATGAATTTAAAATAAAATGCAAAATCATCAAACTTTTTCATCTCTTCTCAAAAAAACAAAATCTCTAGAGACTTGGTACAAAAACTTTTGGCAAAGTTTATTATGGGCATTTTGCCCAAAATATGATTTCTTCAAACGGGATGTCCATTATTCATTATAGAACCATTAACTTCATCCATTTTCAGTATAAAAATCACATAATGTATTCACAACCAGCTTAAAACAAAAGCCCTAAATAGTATCACAAAGGTAATGCACATAACTAGAGGATAGTACAAAGAAAATATACCTAAAAATAATATTTTACATTTTTGTAGAAGTCCACTCAATATTTCAAAATGCAATTTCACACCTATTTTCTAAAATACTGAAGTATTAGAAGAGGAAAGAATGAAATTTGCAAGGGGATTAACAGGATTTTAGAAAAGTCCATGGAAAATGGTGGTGAATGTGTTGACCAAGTTGTATGGTCTCCTGGGAAATAAATGGTTTTTCACTTTGTTTTCTCTTAACAAGGGGAATTTAGGGAAGTGATTGTAAGCTGAAGCAAGATGTCCAAACAACTATCCAAATGGGCCCCATTTGTTGCTTATTTCCCCTCTAGGTAGAAGGAACTTGTTCAGTCTCAGCCTTGGGACCACAGTTCTAGCTAGCAGTAACATTCATTCTGGATGGGCACAAATTTCTGCTCTCTTTCACTCAACAGTGACTACTATGGTTTGAATGTATATGTATCTCCAAAATCCATATGTGAGAATTTAAACACCAAAGTGATGTCATTAAAAGTTGAGGACTTTTGGAAAGTGACAAAGTCATGTAGCTCTGCCCTAATGAATGAATTAGCACTCTTATGAAAGAGGTTGAAGGACGGACCCTGGTCCTTTTTGCCTTCTTCCACTACATGAGAACACAGCAACACGGCCTCATCTTGAAGCAGAGAGAGAGCCCTTATCAGACACTGAATCTACTGGCACCTTCATCTTCCATTCTCCATTCTCCAGAACTGTAAGAAGTAAATTTCTTTTCTTGATGAATTATCCAGTCTAAGGTATTTTGTTATAGCAGCAAACTGAGACTAAGATAGACAGACATGTATTTTGAAAGGAGGGAAATTTATAATTCCTATGGAAAGAGACGAGGTAAATTGTTATAAAGATGACTGGTTCGCCTGCAAGATGAAGAACCATAAATGCGTGTAAGAACCAAAAGAGATTTTACTGATTGGAAACAGCCGGATGTAGAGAGATGTTAATACTTCTGGAACCCCACATCTTCAATAATACTTTTTGAGTTGCAAATCTCAATGGCTGATAATGTTGCCAGTGGTAGCCTCTGTTTAAGGAAGGAAGCCTCCACTGGGAGGTGCCTCTTACAGTCCAGACTGTACTTCCGTGACACAACCACCACATACACCTTTTTGGAAACGCAGCTATATCTGTTTACAATTGGGTAGCTTCTTGTTGATATTGACACCTGGAGGAATGGCAACATTTTGGCCTCATATTCCCATTGTGAGTGGATCAATCAGACTCAATGACTAATAAGGTGAAAAGGGTCCCAAACACTCACTTGTCAAATGGAAATGGTCAATCAAAAGCACAGCCAGCCGGGCCGCAGTGGCACCTTGGCACCATATGAAAAGATGGCAGCTCTTCTACTTTGCTACCTGTAGCAAAGCTGCTGCCTCAATGGGGCCTCTCACTCATAGAGGTTCTTCATAACGTTTTGGCCTGCTTCACTGATGGTTTGGCTAAACTGAAATCTCATTGTGTCCACTGAGTGGGTGCAATTGTTCAGCCCTAGAGCCAACTATTCAAAACAGAAAATAGATGGTCATAATTCCACTCAGTGGACACCACTCAAGGCTTTTCTCATAGCTTTGGGAAATACTATTCTTGATGAACCTTGTTCTTTTTACTGACTCTTGAGTTGTTGCCATGGCCTGGTTATTTGGACTGTCACTTACAAAACTGCAGACAGGCAGATTTAAAGACACTCCTCTTTGGTACTGCAAGCCAAGGAAACAAATAATGGCTACTGATTGAATCATCTGGGTCACTCATGCAGATGGACCCTTTTTCTGTTAGAATTGACTGGAATCAAGCTGCTGATTGAGACTGCACTGCCCAGATTTCTACCTTTGCTTACCAGGACCACCATCATAGCAGACACAGCAACACATCAGCTATAATACAGAGCACAAAGTAAAGGACATGTGTTGCTGATGTATAGGTCATAATTGCACGTTATTAATAGATTTTTGACTCTTGCCAAAATTGGCCCAGTTGTCTTGCAGTGGAGGCAGCCACACAGCCTGAGTCATTGCCAATACCTGTCCTTGACACATTAATTACATCTGCCCTCTTCTAGAGGTTATAAATAGTGCCTCACTGAAATTAACATTTTCCCAGGTTATATGTTACTGTTTTAGCCCAATAAGCCTGCTTTGACCACACCCTAGCATGGCCTATGAAACTCATCTGTGTTATATTTTTGGCTTTCTGGACCACTTGTAGAACAACTCACCAACAGGGTGGTAGACAGATGTTCCATGGGTCTTTCACACTCCCTTATAATTCCAAGGGATCTAGTATTGTTGAGCAATTGGGACAGTCTTCTCAAAAATCAAATCAATAGATGTCTGGCTCTACCTCCCTCACTTTTTTCCTGGCAAACACACCTTAGCAAGGCAATTTGGTTATTAAAGGCAGCTCCTCTCATTATCTGGGTAAAGGTCAGAATTAAAGTATTAGAAGTTATTTTGATAATGAGGGATTCCACCTGAGCATCAATGGACATGATGCATCTTTTCTCTAATGGCAGCCTTAGTTGGTACTAGTAGTTGGCTGGCCTGGCTGGCACACCTTCTAGGAGGCTGTTTAGTCAAATGGAAGAAGATATTTAAACTTAATTCTGGTTGACCCATTTGGATGTACTGTTGCATTCAACATGGATTTAGGTAAAAAAGATAATGCCCAGTTGGTCGAGCACAGTGCTCGCTGAATTCCCTACAGTGGAGGTCCACATAGGCCAAAGTGGGGTGGGCCTCTGTAAATTTTTTAAAAATTCCCTTGTCTCTCTTGTAGCCAGCCCTTCTGGATCGAAGGTCTGGATTGGGAATGACTAGAAAAAACATGAATTAGACATGAATTATGTACCAGTGGAGGAAAAACCACCGTTCTGGGACCTGAGAATACCTCAGACCTCAGCTGCCTCATGGATGAGAACTTCATTGGTTGTTACCTTTTAAAAGCACTCACGGTGTTTTCTTCACAAAGGAAAATAAACGTGATTTAACTTTAATTTAAATTAAAGCAACCTTCAATTTGACTGCTTGGGCCTACTGTCTCTCAACAAAGGACTCAGTATTTGACTACTCCCCTTAACTTGAATTTACATAAACAGCAAAAGATGCCCTGAGCTCTAGTGCCACACACACACACACACACAAAGCCACCCATTAATAACCCCAGATATCTTCCCTACTTCTCTTCCCATAGCTGCCACTTACTCATTGTGTCGTTATGGGCAAATGCTACCCACCTGGTGGTATGGACAAACAGCACAGGCTGGGGTGCCTCCTCAGAATTACCTACAAAAACCACAGATTAGACTCAATTGTTTAAATTGAACAGGGAACAGCTGGCCTGAGGACTACAGTGGGACAATGCCACCTGATCCTTGACCCAATGTTGGTCTCATTTGAGGGGACCTAGTAGGAATTGTCTCTAGAAAACATGGTGAATTTCACCTTTCATAAGAGACTTTGGTGTTAAAGGAAAATGTGTACCACAAATAGCTCATGAAGAGTTCAGGTGTCTGTGGGGATCTCTACAAAATGAGGCTTCTCTTGGTTATTCAGGACGGCTTTCTGGAAAGAAAATCTATTTGTTATTTAAGTACAGCCTGAGGACCCATGATCCCTACAATGAGAACCATTTGATTAGAAAAAATGGTATGAAGTTTGTGCCAGCCTTTAGCTAAAATGATTAATAATACCATCTTGGTCCCAGAAGCACTCAGGTCTCTTTCAATTCACCAACCATGGTTGTTGTGGATGACACACTCTCCTTGACTTCTTTCTTGTGGGGCCAAAGTGGAATCTATGTAGTTGCTTATACATCCTCTGATATTAGGACTAATGATTTGGACCAAGCAGAAGGTCAGCTGACCTCCTGAGGCATACACTTTATGGTCTATGAGATTTGTTTGGCCAGATGGGACCAGGACCCTGAAGGGCACACTTGAGGTCAGTACTCATCCTGGTGCTTGGAGTTCTATTCATAGTAGTAATCTTAACCTAATGCTTTATGAAACAAATTGAACTTGTTTGGTTGCAGGTGTAGGCAGAATTTGACAAATATGAGACACATCCATGGATATGCATCTTACCCTCAGTACAGGAGTATGTTAAATCTACACCTTCCATTTAGAAGTGTTTACACACATATATCCATAGAAACACATTTCTAAAGGGAACAGTGGAAATCAGAATCAAAATATACATAATAGCATATTTGTTCTCTGTAAATACAGTTCTAGGTCTTTATGTGTTAAAATCACTCCACATCTGAAAAAACAGTTTAGTGATCATGTATTTCCATAAAATGTTTGCATGTTTTTTTGGTATTTTCTTGAAATGCCTACATGATTTTGGTAATTCTGTTCTTATCATACATCAAAAAATTCCTTCATACAATAAAGGCTTACTGTTTAAATATATTCTGGGCAATAATATCTAGACATGTTAGTTTATATATCAAAGTACTATAAATTCTCAATTATAACCACTCTGCTTCATATTTTTTCTCAGTTCATTTGGTTATAATTCAATTTAAATATTCAATTTCCCATAAGAAATATATTTAATTTCCTTACCTTGATGATCTTTTCCAGTCCTCAGTTGAGAAAAAAAATGTTACCAATAAATATTTTACTCCTTAAATTACAAAAGTAATAAAATTTGTTATAAAAATGTAAGCAGAAGAAATATAGAGTGAAAAGTGAAGTTCTTCCTTCACTCATATCCGAACCTGCCTCTCCTCCTCTGTAAAATTCCAGTTCCCCCAACATACAAACATATAATTTATTGATATTGATTTATGTTTTCTTCTTTTTGAAATTTTTCCTCTGCCACGTAAGAAAGCATCAAAAGCTATTTCAACTCTTTTGCGTTAGGAAATATTTATATGGGCAAAGCAACAGAAAAGTTTGGGGTGGGGCTCACACACAGGTACCACACACATATGGACTACAGGTATCTCAAGATGAATGAATACTAGAGGATGTCCCCTGAACATACGGTCCTGTGCAAGAGGCCAAGACTCTGCATGACTTAGAATGAGAGATAAGAGTTCACACCGAGACTGAATATCCTGTGATATTCAGAATGGAAGATTATCAATATAAAATATTTAGATGTATCTTCCAAGCATAACACAGTCTGTGAAGCAAGATTCATAACCATTACACAGACACACACTTGCACACATATACCAAGTCCCCTCCATCTCTGGTTAAACAATACTAGCAATACTTTGAATTTGTTTAACTTTATAACTTATTAAAAAGTTTCATATATGCCACATAAATGGATCCTCACTCAGCAATTTCACAAAAACACATTATAACAGAGGTTGAGATTTATCCCAGAACACATAATTTTAAAATAACAGAACAAGCATTCAATAAAAAAATCTGCATTTTGGCCTCTTTGCCTACTTGCCCTGGCAACGGAGGCCCATTTGCTGACTATGGCGAACGTATCCTGCTTTAAAAGCTTTCCTTCAAAACAGTTATCCCTCAAACACATAGCCTATACATATATCCTAAATCACTTGGCAGGTTGGGGTTATCAGATGTCAAAGAAAAAGGCCCAACCAACACAAACCTCGGTCATATACCTTGGCCTCCTCCTTACCCCAACCACCAGATCCATTCCAGAAACTAGAAAAAAGGCCATCCTGGCCGTTACTCTACCTACCACTATACACCAATTACAATCATTTATTGGATTAGCCAAATACTTTAGAATATGAATTCCCAATTTTGTCTTAATGGCAAAGCCTCTATATGAAGCCAAAGGTAACCCTTCAGCCCAAATACCCCACACCACAGAAATAAGGCAGACATTTAATCATCTCAAAAGGGCCCTAATGGAAACACCAGCCCTTACCCTCCCAAACTCCATCAAGCTTTTTTATCTATATGTTCATAGTTAAAAAACCCTTGCTTTAGGACAACTGGCCCAGCCAGATGGAGATTTCCCATTCCTCATAACCTACCTTTTAAAATAAGTAGATCCAATATATCAGGGATGTCCTCTCTGCTTAAAAATCTTAGCAGCTGCTGTTCTTTTAGTCCCTGAAGCCCACAAATTGACCTACCATAGAGCTCTCATTGCCATTACCGCCCATAAACTTCCCGATATGCTCAGTCACAAAGAATTTATCTTTTATTTCAGACTCACTCCTATGGACCCTACATGACACTCTTATCTGTCCTCTTACAACTCTAAAATGCTGTCCAACCCTCAACACAGATACCCTAATTCCACCAAAACCCTTACACTCAGATCTTACCCTAGATGAACATAATTGCACAGACATCATTGATCACTCCCAGAATGTTTTCTGTAGGATGAAGCATAGGGTTAGAAGTGCTAGGCACTAGGGGCAGAGTGATATGGGAAAAAGCCAAGCATCAGTGCCATAAAAACAATACTCGCTAGACACAGCCTACTGTTTCAACCCTAAGTCACACTTAGCAGTGATAAGGTTAAGGCTACATGGAAGTGCAGTAAATAGAATGTGTTAAGAGTTAAATCATGTAGTTGAAGAAAAAATCCTTGTTTTTTAACCTTGACTCGCTCTTTGAAGGTTTCCACTTTACTGTATTTTCTCATGCCCGAGAGTTCAATAAAAGGCAGTGAGGAATGTTGGGAGGGGCTGCACTCTTGCATTGCTATGTGGAGAGGCTTCTTTGAGGAAGTCCTCCCAGGGTCCTTCAGTTCAATGCAAAATGGACCGAGTAGGTGTTATTTATTTGCATTGAGTCACATCAATAGTTTTTCATCATCTCACAACCCAACATATCCTCATAGCAACAGATTGGTTTACTGATGGTAGTGTATTCAAAACCACAACAGGATGAGCAGGTTATAAGGTTATGCTGTCATCAAAGGATTTCATAATGACTTAGAATGTACCCCCCAACTCCCATAGAGTAGTTGAAGCCACCCATCTCCATCGCCTGGACCATTTCTCAACAAGCAGAACTTACTGCTTTAATCCGTGCTCCCACATTAGTTGCCAATATGGAGATCAACATATATACAGATCCAGGATATTCCTACAACATCTTACACTCAAATGCCCAGATCTGGACTGAGAGAGGGCTCTTAACCACTAAAGACTTCCCTATAATTAATGCCAAACTAATCTCGGCCCTCTTAAAGGCCTCTTACCCTAAGATGAAGAGAACCTCATTCACTGTAAAGGGCACCAAACTGACCAAGGTTATTTCTCTTTAGCTAATAGAGAGGTAGATAAATGGCAAAAGAAGCAGCTATTGGCCACCCCTTTGCCAATACTTCTTTCCCTTATTCCATCCTCCATCACACCACTATTCTCAACCACAGCATACCTTTCACTCCTCTTTAGGAACAACTTTTCACTCCCCTCTTCTGGTACCAAAATGGAAAACTCCTACTTCCAGACACAGGCAAAAGAACATTTTTAGACTTTCTTTTAACCACATTATCGTACATTCCAGCCTCTTTCCCCTTCAACAATTCTTAAAGACTCACATCCAACTCACCCCGACATATGTTACCTTTTAGGAGAAATCACACTATCATGTGTTACCTGCCAGAAAACTACCCCTCAGTCTAACCTATGCTCCCCCCTCCCCTGTCTCCCAACTCATCAGTTCAGAGGACAAACTCCTGGAGAGGATTGACAGATACACTTCACTCACATGCCAGCAGTTAGAAAATTCAAATTCTCCCCAGTACTAGTAGGCACATTCTCAGGTTGGGTTGAAGCCTTTTTTACCACTAACAAAAAAGCCTGCATGGTAGCTAAGATACTAACAAACAAATTCATTTCCCATTTCAGGATTCCTTCCTTCATATGGTCAGATAATGGAAGAGTTCATTTCAGAAATAACCCAGGAAGGGATTATTTCTGTGCAAGAGGCCAAGACGGCCTAAGCCCTCAGAATTTGTTGGAAATTCCATGTACTCCTCTGATTTCAGTCTTCAGGAATGGTGAAGAGAATGAATAGGATTCTAAAAACTGCCCTTACTAAACTAGCCACTAATACTCAAAAAGTTTAGGTCACCCTACTCCTTCTGGTGCCCATAAAAATAAGAGTACTCCCAAGAAAGCCTATTATGATCAGTCTATTTGAACTGATGTATGGCCGACCCCTACTTCCCTTCATGGGAGACATACTCAGCCCACAAATCTTGTGAGAGACACACCTGGCCCTCAAACTTCTATCCCTGATCATCTCATAAGCCCAATTCTACAGACAGTAAGGAGCATTCTATGGCAATCAGTTGACAATAGGCTTCTAGCCTCTGAGCAGGATCTACCTCAGATTTTAACTCCAGGAGACAGAGTCCTTCTAAGATCACTACCTTCAATCCCCAACCCTCTCCAACCTAGATGGGAAGGGCCTTTTGAAGTCATCCTTACAACCCCAACAGCAGCAAAACTACAAGGAAAGAAGCCCTGCTATCACTTAGCCTCCCTAATGAAAGTCCCTAATCCAGAATCCCCAACTTCAATTATAAAACCAGTGGATTCCTTTTCTTCCATTCCTATAGGGCCTCTTAACCTACATTTCAGCCAAGGGTCCTCTGAATAAGCTTGAACATGCAACAGTTTGAACTATTCCTGACTGAGGACCTCATGTGGTACCCAGTGCACACCCCAGGCTTATGCCCTAACCCAGGAACTATAGCCACAGGGAACATTTCAAGAGCACAGAATAGAGCAAATCACTTTTTTCTCTTTCTGCTTATTCTTCCTTCTGGCCCAGCCCTGCCCACATATGTCAATACCACTCTGTCCCTAACAGCTAACCTCCTTACCTCTCACAAAGGAGAGCTGAAACCTCCCTGCTGGATTTGCCTCCACCTTTTTCAATGAACAGATTTCGCCATCATGCTTCTATTCCTACCTGGACCTCAGCTAAAGCAGGAATCCATTTCACTGAAGTTGTTCACGATCTCGGCAGAGGCTCTCTCATACAACATATTAGTGTAGGAGGATTCATTCTAGGATTACAAAAAGACCTACAAACTCTAAGACTAGGACAAAGACCTATCAAGGGACCATTCCCGACAGGCATACCCTTAGTCTTTCAGGCTCCTTTTTTACCCACCACCCAACCTTTTCTAACAGCAAGTCTTTAGGTACTCTCCATCTCTCAGACTGTCAGTCTGCCATGAATGTAGGGATACACTCTAACTACAGAACATCAACCACTTCCACCATATCCCAAAAAACCTGGTCCACTGAAATCTCGCCTTCCTCCAGTAAAATCTCCACCAGCAGCTTTTCATACTGCTCAGGATGGGGACAGAGACCAACCTCATCTACCTCTAACTCAAATGTTTTGGGGCCCCCAACAGAACATCACAACAGACTTGTCACTTGATCACTGCAAAGAATTCCATTCAACACTTCTTTTGACAGTAGCACTTTAGCCATCCTTTCTTAAGTCACTTATGCAGTGATCTCCCCGGCCCCAACATGCAGTTTAGGACCTCTGGGTGCTGGTGCACTGTGCTTTAGTCTCCATGTTTGGAGGAAACACGCTTTATACCCAACATGATCTAAAACACTTTTTCTTCCCTCTATCAACCTTTTAACTCACTCCTTGCTTTGACAATTCAGAAGGAGCCTTTTACATTTGTAGACAATTAGCTTATACCTGTCTGCCCACAAACTGGACTGGCAGCTGCATACGAGCTTACTCTCTCCAACCATTAATTTCACTACTCCAGACTCCCTCTTCCCTCTCCCTGTCAGCACACACACAAGGGCAAAAAGGGTAATACAACTCATTCTCATAGTCAGTGCCTTAGGCATTCTTACAGGTGTAGGAATAGGAGTCACTGGCCTGGGAGTCACTCTAGTTGAATTTTCAAAATTCTCAAAAGAATTTTCTGCCAAGGTAAAAGAAATGCCAGACCAAGCTCTTTGCCCCCCAACCTTATCACGAATTAGAGCCAGGAATGATGGAGGCAGACTTCTACAAGATGGCAACCTAAGGACAGAGTGGTACCCAATGCAGGGCCCTTTTAGCAGAATTTCAATTTGTAGGGGAGGAGCCATTTCTCACAAATAGGCCGACTAGATCCTGAACTCTACCCCAAATGGGCTTTCTTGCATCAGCAGGCTTAACTCTGCCCCAAACGGGCTTTGCCACCTCAGCTGGCTATACAAGCCACTAGATTGTAAAGGAAGCTGCCTTTCAACCCAGACTGAATACCCTTCCCAAGTTTATCTGAATAAACCTGTCTTGATCGTTGAGCCAACTCTCTGCATCCATCCTCTTCTCATACCAACACATAAAAATTATGTTATAATACATCAGCAATAGACACATGAAAATTGAATATAATACCATTTAAAATAACTCACAAAATAAAATATTTAACTATAAACCTGGTAATGTGATGCCTCTAGATTTGTTTTTATTTCTTTTTTTTTTTTTTTTTTGTAGAGACAGAGTCTCACTGTACCGCCCTCGGGTAGAGTGCCGTGGCGTCACACGGCTCACAGCAACCTCTAACTCCTGGGCTTCCGCGATTCTCTTGCCTCAGCCTCCCTAGTAGCTGGGACTACAGGCGCCCGCCACAACGCCCGGCTATTTTTTTTTGTTGTTGCAGTTTGACCGGGGCTGGGTTTGAACCCGCCACCCTCGGCATGTGGGGCCGGCGCCCTACTCGCTGAGCCACAGGCGCCGCCCTTGTTTTTATTTCTTAGAATTGCAGTGGCTATTTGGAGTTTGTTCTGGTTCCATACAAAACAAAGAACTATTTTTTTTTCCAAGTTCTTCGAAGTACAAAGTCCATGCATTCATTGTGATTGTAGCTTGAGTAGCAAGTCTATAGTGATCAAACCAGCACTGGCATAAAAACCAGTATTGGCATAAAAAAGAGACAAAGACAAATGGAATAGAATAGAGAATTTAAGAGATAAAAGCAGCCTCAAATTGCTATCTGATCTTCAATAAACCAAACAAATCTATATACTGGGGAAGTGAATCCCTAGTTAACAAATAGTGCTGGGAGAAATGGTTAGTCATATATAAGACTGAAACTGGACCTGCACCTCGTTCCACTTACATAAATTTACACAGACTGCATTGGATAACTCACAATCTAGGAGAATGTGTGGGAAAAACTCTTATGATATCAATATGGGGAAAGATTTTCTGAAGAAGACCCAATTAGCAATTATAGCAACAACAAAAATAAATATATAAGACCTGATCAAGCCAAAAAGCTTTTACATAGTTAAGGATACAATCAACAAAACAAATAGACAACTTTCTGAATGGGAAAAGATATTTGCATGTTATGAATCTGACAAAAGGCTAATAACTAGATTTTACAAAGTACTGGAGTACATCAACAAAGAAGTAACAAACAACCCCATTGATCATTGGGCAAAAGATTATGAACCATGACCAATTTTCTTGGAAGATAGATGGATGGTCAACAAACATATGAAAAAATATTCATCATCCTTAATTATCAGAGAAATGCAAACTAAAACCACATTGAGATATTTCCTAACCCCAGTGAGATTAGCATACATCACAAAGTCCCAAAGCTATAGATGCTGGTGTGGGTGCAGAGAGAAGTGACCGCAAACTAATACATCCTCTTTGGAAAGAGTATGGAGAATCCTTAAAGAACTAAAAGTAGATTTCCCATTTGATCCTGTAATCCCATTAGTAGGTATCTACCCAGAAGAAAAAAATCATTTTATCACAAAGATATTTGCACTCAAAATATATAGCAGCTCCATTTACAATTATAAAGATGTAGAAACAACCCAACTGCCCATCGATACATGAATGGGATTAAGAAACTGTGGTGTATGTATACCATGGAATAATATTCAGCCACTTAGAGACTTTACATCTTTTGTATTTACCTGGATGAAGCTGGAGAACACTTTCCTCAGTAAAGTATCTCAAGAATGGAAAAGCAAGCATTCCATGTATTCAATAATAATTTGAAACTAGCACATGAACAACTATAGGCCTACATGAGAGAAAAATAAAATTAAATTCAGTAAGTGGGGGAAGGAAAGGGCTTTGGTGGGCTCCCACCTCTTGTGTACAATGTAGGGGTATAAGGTACATCTTCTGGGTAAAAGATTCAACTATAACTGGTACCACAGTGTAGTTGTATGGACCCTTTTATTAATAAAAAAAAAAAAGAAAAAAAGAAAGAAAAAGGAAAGAAAAAGAAAAAAGATTGGAAACGGCAAACAAAAAAAGGGTACAAATCTAATAAAACATATACAGAACATCTAAGTAGAAAGTTATCAAACAACAGTGAAAAAGATCGAAGAAGATCTAAATAAGTAAAGCAACATATCACATTTGTGGATTGGAAAATTCAACTTAGTAAGGATGTCAATCCTCTCCAAATTGACATATAAGTTAAACACAATTCCAATCAAAATCCTAGCAAGAATTTTTTTTTTTTTGTAGATGATGCAAATTGTTATAAAATTTATATGGAAAGAAACAAAAAAAAATTGAAAAATAAGAATAAATTGGAGAGGATTCACTTTACTAGATTTCAAGACTTACAAAACTATAGTAATAAAGGCTATATGGTATTTACCGAAGGATGGACCTATATCAATGGAATGGAAGAGAAATACCAGAAATAGACCCATACCCTATCTAGCTGACTTTTTAGAAAGCTGCAAACATAATTCAATGGAGGAAAGACAGTTGTTTCACCAAATAGTGCTGGGACACTATTAGTAAGGAGATAAAAACTGATCAACGTATTAAAATTAGTCATTAAGAAAATGCAAATTAAGCCACAATGCAATGCCACTATAAACTTGCTAGAATGGATAAAGTTAAAAGACTAGGCACAATGAATGTTGGCAAAGATCGGGAGCAACTGGAACTCTAATACACTATTGGCTGGAATATAAAATGGTACAACTACTTTGGGAAACAGTTGGCCAGTTTCTTGTAAGGTTGTAAGTATCTATGTACCTACAATATAATCCAGCTACTTTACTCCTACATATTTGTAAAGAAATGATAACATAGGGCTATGGAGAGAGTTTTAAAGAAATATTCACAGCAGCTTTATTTATAATAGATTCATAATGGAAACAAATATCTATCAATGGTGAATATATAAATAAAGCAGGGTATATCCATACAATGGAGTTATTACTCAGCAATAAAACAGGTGAATTACTTATCCATGCAACATGGATGAATCTCAAAATAATTTTGTTGAATGAAAGCAGACAGATATTTTATGATTCCTTTGATACAAAATGGGGATGATATATATTTAACTAAATGAAAAGTTGTTGAGGATCAAATAAAAGAAAATTAGTTTATGTACCACAAGAGATTGCCAATATATTACACAAATATGTTATTATTGAGAACAATTTCAACAGAACAATCAATATATGACTTTCCTTATATTTCTTTATACTTACCTATATACATAGGTAAGATTTCCTTATACTTACCTATATATATAGGTAATATTTATCGAGCATTTATTATGTATTGGTTTGTGCTATTTATTCAAATCTCAACAACAACCCCGTGGGATAGGTGCTATTAGTATCATTTTGCATATGAAACTGAGACCTAAAGCAGAGAAGCAATTCGGTCTAAGGAAAGAGCGTACCATTAAGAATTGGAAGACCCGAATGTCAAGTTGTGGCTCTTGAGGCTGTGGGAAAATCTTTGGCCCTTTTCTCTCAATTACCAAATACCAGTGACAACAACTCACCTTAATGATAAATCTCTTGTGACGATCAAGTGAGATAATGTAAAACTACTTACAACCTTAATGTTATTGTCAGAAATTACATAAACACAAACATCTTTGGAAAAGTAAGATAAAGTAGTAGGAAAGACAAAACAACACTATGTGAAGTCCTTTCAGGTTTTCTCACTGTCCTTATTTAGTTTAAAATACTTTAATTTTTAAAATTTTAATGTTTAAGTACTTAAAAGACCTCCAAATATTTACAGAAATGTGTCAGAAAAATGTTTGTCTTAATTCATGTTTTCCATTAATAAGATATTACTTTCTACAGTGCTAGGTATTTTAGTAACTAATAAATACATAAGTCAGACAATTATTTCTTAATATTTTAATTATTTATCCTTATAACTTGGCAGTAAAAATCAGTTTCACAAAGATACTGTATGTATGTATTAGCAAATCAGTCTCGACTCATTCCCTTTGGCATTCCGTTTCTCCTGGTAGTTTTGTAAGAATCCATGACTTCAGTTTTTCTAGCTCGGTTTTGCTTAGCTCATGGTAAACATCTGGAAAACTAAGAAACTTGGCACTCACACCTAGAGATTTTATCATTGAGTTTGTCTCTTCACCCCAAGAATGAAGCACTAACTCATCTGCAGTACCATGACACTGAAATAATTCAGGAAGCACACTATCACTCTTCTGAAGCGCCTAGAGAAGACACAAAAACATAAAAGTTTAAGAAACTCCATTTAAACAGATGATTCTTAGAAATCAGAGAGCAGAAAACCCCTAATTTTACCCACGTTTCAATAACCAAAGGGAAAAAACAGGCAGAGGTGGTGCTATCTCAGGTGTATAGTGGCGGTCCAGCCTGGGGCCTCAGCTGGTTGCTGCATCATCATTTGAGCTGTGGTTGTATGTGACATGAATTT